>NC_058419.1:30521435-30564197 GCF_002201575.2 Neomonachus schauinslandi | reverse complement strand
CCCCAGGCCTCAGGGGGAGGGGGTCGTGTGCCTGAAACAGGGGATGGGGCCTGGTCTAGGAGACGGGGTGGGGGGGTGGGGGGCAGCTCTTCCTACATCATCGGAGCAGGACTTAGAGGAGTCTGAGAATTCTAAATCCTTTCAGGTCATTATGAAGTCACATGTGTTGTGGAAGGAGATAAATCATTCAATAAAACATGCTGATTTAAACATTTCAAATATATAGCTAGATGGTATGTGGATCCCCAACTGAACTCTTTTTCTGACCCCTGCAAATGTTACAAATGTTACAGGAAGTCCAGGTTCAATATCTGGTCTATCACCCCTTTCCCCTCTTCGCCCCAGGTTACACTTTGTTACCTGTGCATAGTGGGGCCCCTTGCTTCTGAAAGTACTTGTTCTAATAGCCCACCTTGCTGGAAGACTTGGATCTAGTCCCTAGCCCAGGCTGGAATACAACCACCAACCACCTCACCCCCCTCTACTCATCCCCCAACTGCAGTGCCCTCCCCTCCCACTGGTCCCTTTCTTTGCTCTCCAAGTGTTTATACACAACACTTCTCTTCGATACCACTTCTTCCCCATACAAATACCCACCTGCAGGCCGTCAGCTTGGTCAGGTGCACCTGTGTGTAGGCCCTTTGTCCTCTGCACAATCTCTTTTTTTTAATTATCTTTTTTACTATTATGTTCAATTAGCCAGCATATAGTACATCACTAGTTTTTGATGTAGTGTTCAGTGATTCATTAGTTGCGTATGACACCCAGTGCTCATCACCACACGTGCCCTCCTTAATGCCCATCACCCGGTTACCCCATCCCTCCACCCCCCTCCCCTCTGAAACCCTCAGTTTGGTTCCCCGAGTCCAGAGTCTCTCATGGTTTGTCTCCCTCACTGATTTCTTCGCCTTCAGTTTTCCCTCCCTTCCCCTGTGGTCCTCCGCGCTATTCTTTATGTTCCACATATGAGCGAAACCATATCATTGTCTTTCTCGGCTTGACTCATTTCACTCAGCATAATCCCCCCAAGTTCCATCCATGTTGATGCAAATGGTGGGTATTCATCTCTTAACTTCTTGCTTCTCTGACAACCCTCAGGTCCGAGTTATCAATATCTTATTAGACTTCCCTCCCCATGTGACAAAGACAGACTGCAGAACAAGCTTTATTGAATTTATTTGCGTTGCATACATATAATAAAAATCGAGAATGCTAAAAGAAGCCGAAAACTTGTCAGAATGTGCATCTAGGCATTAAAAAAACTTAATCTCTTTACTTAAAAACAGAGTTTTGTTAACTATGGAAAAGAAATTATTAACGGAGAGCTCTCAGAGTGAGAAAAAACTAATAGTGGTCCACCCTAAAGAAAGGGGGTAGGGACTAATTACCAGGGTCACCTGGGTCAAGGGCAGCTACCTAAATAAACTGTTCACTATGGAAGTACAAAGGAAATCAAACTCAATCAATCAAGAACCTAGCATTATCAGAATGGTAAAGAATACAGTATCAGGAAAAATAGATGTTTCATAAAGAAAATGCAAAATCCAGCGTATGATTGTAGAATGTCACGTTATACCATCATCATCAAGACCAAGCACCAAGGACTTAAATTAGCTCTGGCACCTCACCGCCTCTATGAATTTTTTTTTGCACGAGGCAGCACCCCACTCAGAATATAAAGGCACGGTTAGATGTTGAGGCTTACATTCCTGTGTTAACAAAGCAGCTCCGTGGTGACAGAGGCAGACACAGTGAGAGGGACGGCGAGAAGATACTTCTGGGTCTCCTAAGAAAATGAGCTAGGTACTGTCCAGACATCCAAGGGGAGCTCTCCCTTGGTGTTTGGTGTGTTTGGGAGATGGCATAGAAGGAAAGGACTTGGGGGAGTGGCTCATTGGGGATGGGGTGTGCAGGGAGCTATCCAGTCTAGTGACTTTTGAGGTGTGTGCCTCCAGGAATGAGGGCAGGGAGAAGCTATGCTGGTTTGATCGCCTAAGGCTTCCGGTTTGCAAAAAGTTAATTGTTCTATGGCTTTGGGGTTGTGGTCTTGCTTTGGGCTAAAATTGTGGGAAACAGAGGCTGCTGAGGGGAAGAGACTAGAAACTGGCCTACAGGGAGGTTTCTGCCTTAAAGCGAGAGCCAGGGAAAAGCGCTCTCCAGGAGCCCAGAGTCTTAAGTGCTTAAAGAGCAGGATATATATGGCATTCAGTACATTTCTCAGCAACTAGAGAGTCCCAGTGCCATTGGGACAAGAGCTCAAACACTGATGAACTAGCCATCTAGGGGAGCACGATGATCCCCAAGAAATGTTCTGCCTCCTAGGGAGGTGCTCGCTGCTGTCAGACTGGCGATGTGGAGCATGCGCAGAGAGAGAGCTTTGTATGTTGCAGGCATTGGGGGCGGGGGGGGGGGCAGGGATACAAGGGCGGTGTCTCAAAGGGCAAGGGCTAACTGGAGGACTGGCTATGCGAAGCTTTTCTTGGAGACCCAGAATTTTCACTTCCATCACCTCTTCTCAGGGCCTTTGTGAAGCTTGCAGCAGCAACCAAAGAACTGAAGCATTTAACCAGGCTCATGAAACCTGAAAGCCAACCCCTGGGCCAAGTCACCTGGCCATTCCCATCCGAATGAATTTATTTGAACAAGGGAAATGACCACCACCTCGTAGGCAGTTAAGGATTTCCCAGTTCTATAGCAGTGCAAACATTCCACATTGTCTTTAGAGAGGAGATGCTGGGTTTTCAGATGTTGGTAGTGACTGTACGGAAATTAGGCATTCGTGGCATTTGTTACATTCAAATAATTAGTAGCTTTAATTCCGCCTTTAAGGCACTTTTGCTTAATAAAAAGTGGTTACAGTAAATAAATCGCTACATGGCATTAACGCAGCTATCGGCAATGATCATTTGCAATGCTGATGCCCCACCCAGGAGCTATTTATTGCATGATTTCGGCTATATGGCTCCAAGCTTTGGCTTTCTTCTTGGCCAGGGAGAACCAAACCGGCTCTTCCAGTTCTGCCGGCTCATGGAGCACAGCTGGGACAGTTGAAGACTGCCTGGTTTCTTTGGCCACGGTGGGCACTTGAGCTGTCTTCCGATCTTCAAATCCTACGAGAACCACAGCAAATAACACACAAGCAGTAAGAAGCCCCAGAGACACTCAGGGATGTTTATGGGATACAGTAAAAGTTCTCCTCCTTTCAGGTTTCCTCGGGCTTTTAAAAGTCCCAAGCGTGGGCCTGCTACGGGTGGTCTCTCGAAGGGATAAAATCTACACAGCTATGGCCACAGGGGCCTGGGCATGGGAAGGCCCAAGAGAAGATACCGGCCAAGCTTTGGGTGGTTATTATTAGACTGTCTCACACTTTTGACTTGAGACCAGGGAGGAAACCCTACAATATGTTACCTATTCAGTTTTTTACATTTCAAATCAGGTAATGTTATTTCTGTTTTGCCGATCTGTGTCACGTGAAATGACTAATAAGGATTCAGGAGATCCACCCAGTACAAGTCTGTGCTAAAGAACACTGTACCCACTACTCTGACCAAGCAGGCGACTTCCCTATCCCTTAGTTCTACTCCTTCCTTCATCCTGCTTTATGGCTGATGGACTCAGTGACTTTACCTCAACCAGTGTGCGGGGTATGCATTAGAATCACCTAGGGCTCTCTCTCTCTCTCTTTTTATTTAAGCAATCAGACATTTATTTGGTCAATTAGAATTGCAATTCAGGAGACACAGATTTGAGGTAGAAGCCTGACTGCTGGTACACAGCTAGAGCTTTTTTTTTTTTTTTTTTTTTTTTTAAAGATTTTATGTATTTATTTGACAGAGAGAAAGAGCACAAGCAGGGGGAGCAGCAGGCAGAGGGAGCAGCAGGGAGCCCGAAGTGGGGCTCGATCCCAGAACCCTGGGACCATGACCCAAGCCGAAGGCAGACGCCCAACCAACTGAGCCACCCAGCCACCCAGCTAGAGCTCTTTTTAAAAATACCAGTGCCCAGGGGCACCTGCGTGGCTCAGTTGGTGAAGCATCTGACGCTTGACTTCAGCTCAGGTCCTGATCTCAGGGTCGTGCGATCGAGCCCCATATCAGGCTCTACGCTCAGAGCCTGCTTAAGATTCTCTCTCCCTCCCTCTGCCCCTCCCCTCCATCTCCAAAATAAATAAATAGATCTTTAAATAAAAACACCAATGCCCACACTATTTCCTGAACTAACAGAATGAGAATCTTTAGCAATGGAGCAGGGCCCTCTGTACTTTTGTAAATGTTTCAAAAGCTCGCCAGGTAATTCTAAGGCACAGAGCTGAGAACCATCTGACAGGAGTAGAGTACCCGTGAGATTATTAATAGCTATCAGCAGGTCAGGTGCCACGATTTCGTGGCCAGACCGTGGCTTCCTAAGTTCCTAGTCTAATTTCTTCATGAAGGGGACAAAGGGAGAGGACAAAGATGATTCAGTGCAAACCCACCCTCCCCTCCCCCTGCTCCTGCTGAAAAGAAAATCCCTCTGGCACATACCTCTACTGTTGAGACCACATTCTATTCTATCACAGCCCGGTGTTCGCTCGGCTTTCAACATCTCCCCACCTCCCACGCCCTGCTCAGAAGGTGGAGAAGCAAGCCTTTGAAATAGTGAAAAGAAACAATTCGACACCACTGGACCTGTACAGTGGATTTTTTAAAGTGTCCCTGGGACTGTAGAAGGTGAGAAAGTACTGCTTTGCTATGAGCTGGAAAGGAGCTCGGTGCTCTCCTCTGGACTCGCAGTCACGGGGACATTTTAGTGAGTGATCACAACTCTGTGCCTATAACAGCTTCCTCGACAAGGCAGAAAACTGGGAGGCCCTTGGGAAGTCACACACTGGACTCAGAGTGGTCCTCACAATTGAATTTTCCTGAAACAAGCTAATATCTGTACCTAATGGAAGAGCCACGTGAAGCATGAGGCTGATGTGGGGCGGAGGAGGGGGTGGGGAAAGACATGTGTTGCCTGAGATGGAAACAGCAAAAGTTTCCCAATATGCTGCCAGGACTTTGCGGGGGTGGGGGGGGCTGTTTTTACCTGCTTTGGTAGACTTAGGTAGCTTCTTCTGTGCCATCTTCTCTGGTTTATTGACATCGGAAGTAAAAGTCTTTCTGGGTTGGTTTTCACTTGCAAGGCCTGCTCCCTTTAATACAAAAATGAAAACAAAAAGCTTGTTAAGTCCTGACGTGGAGAAGAGTGAATTACTTATTCAGAAAACCACAAGGGGCAAGCCCTGTCCTGGCTATTAGAGTTCCACATTAGTCAAAAGGAAAGAGAGAGAGAGAGGGAAGGAAATAGCACTGAGAGGAACTTGGCTCAGAATTTAGGTTCACAAAACCTCAGCTGGTTCAAGTTTATCACCTTTGAGATCTGGAAGAAAAGGCCATCAAATCATACAAATAGTGTAAACAGGTTAACATAATTATTTAACCTGAGAACAACCTTTTCCCTAATGCACTACCAACACTTAAAAACAAGCTACCAGAATGTGGGGGTTACGAACAAATCTTATCAAGGAATTGAAGTGAGTTCCACAGGATCTCACTTAGCAAAACTGTTGACCTCTGACTTGCACTCCTTCCACCAGAAAGAGACGTAGCTACAGGTCCTTCCAGAATTGTACAGTTTAAGCTTTTCAAATGCACCTCGCCACAACTGGTCTAAATTACTGAGTTTATATACCCTGGTGCATTTGCCCCTGATGAAAGCTTTAACAAGGTGCACTTTGCCCCTGTATCTCCTGCTCCCATAAAAATACTAATGATGAAAATGAAAAAACAAGTAGAGTTAAGCAGATCCTAATGTGATCCCTCGACAGTTACAGTAAGCAGCCAACAATACAGACACTTAGACATATCTCTTGGTATGTAAGTGTGATATGCTTTCTTAGGTCAGTGTTCTGTGGTTTTGACAAGAGGGGCTCTCATTCCAGCACCTCCGAAGACATCGCAAATGGGACGTTGAAAGCAAGACACCATCCCGTCATCCCTGATCCACAGGTGGGACCGTTAGTCTAGTTCATCACGTAACTTGGCTTCTCACCTGTAGGCAGGGGCCACACCAAAACCAACCAATATGCAAAGCCCCAAATATCAAGCATTACCTTTATAAGGTCAATCGTTATGGATGATATGAACAGGTGCCCAGAGATGAGATGTCAAATGAAAAATAGTATGTATAGTTTGATTCCCTTTATATCTTCTTCAATACATACATATATTTGTAGGCATAAAACGCCTGTAAGGATAGTTACTCAATTCTCACCCCAGTGGTTACCTTTGGGGGTTTTTTCTATAACTTATTCCTCACTGCTCAACCGATTTCATGGAATCCTGCTCTAGAATATTCAGGACAGGGTTTGATTTACGGAACCTTCTCCTACTCATTACTTTCCACAAACCCTTTCAGAGCATAAAGCCGGGCACGTTATTGTCTGAGTACCAGGCACGACTCTTCCCCCAAAGAGTCCCCCTGCCTTGACTAGTGCACCCAAAGAGGTGGGGAGCTGCAGGCTTGGCAGAGTTCCCGACGCAAGCTTAGTCAACCAACTCTAGTGACCTTCTGGAGGGTTTTGTGGGCTGCCGCAGGTTCTCCCCAACGTCTAGGCTCTTTGGCCTCAGGCTTGGCTCCAGCTTTGTTCTTGGTTTTTGCCTCTTTCTTAGGAATGTGGGCCTGGGAGCTCGTCTGCCTCTGCTTTACCATGGTTATCCAAGCTGGCTCTGAGGCGGCGTAATCTGACTGTCGACCAAGAGCCTTTCCTGAGAAAGGAAGGAGAGTGGTTAGAACTGAAGTGAGGCAGGCAGGGTCTCGAGCCAGGCTGGGGCCTACCCACACTAATGTACCAGATGGCATCCTTGTTAATTGCCAGATGAAAATGAACAGAGATCCCATCGAAAAGGGCCCCCTTCTTTGATGCCATCCCCACAACCCGGCAAGGCAAGAGCTCCTTGCGTAGATCAGAATTTGCGTACCATCCTCTTACTGGTCCCTCGGCCTCCCTCGTCCATCCCTCTTCGTATCCCCAAATCAGGGTAGGACCAGGGTGACCAGGTGGGCTGGGAAAACTCCCGGGAGGCCAGAGGCTCAGGCTACTGATGGCATTCCTTGAAGTCCAAGGAGTATCTTATATCGACACTACATATTCCCTCGTGCAAGTGCGTGGTTACACGGGTGTGGTTCTAGGCGTGAAGACCAGGGTTGGTCAGGGTGAAGGTACAAAGGCTTTGAGAGAGATCGGTGCTCAAAAGATCACCTAGCTCTGGATTCTTAGACATTTCAGGTGTGGGAAGCAGCTTTGGAAGTATAAGCATTTACAGTAAATTAGGATTTCAAGCTGTGAGTCTGAATGTAGTGCTCTACTAATGAGCTGGCTTTTAAAACCCACATGATGTCGTGGGAGGAGGGTGGGGAGCATATGTGTCGAAGTATTTTGAGAAAGGTATAAAATTCCATCCAAAGGGAAGGTGCGCAAAAGGAATAGGCAGATGGTCGTGTGTCCATCACAGAATGTGGACGGATGGATGTCCCTGGGACAGGGAAGACTCAAAATTAACCATCTCCAGATCCATTAAGCCAGAATGGGGCATCATCCTGCTCCTAAAATCCACAAGCCAGCCCTATCAAAGCAACAACTCAGCAGGCTAGGCTGGAGCAGACTTCCTGCCCCATTCAAGACTTTGATTTCTAGTTCTTCCCTCCACTTGGTACCTCCTTGCCCTCTGGAAAGAGGAAGTCTCACCTGGGACCTTGTAAACAGGTTGCTTCTTGGCCATGCTTTCGGATTTGGGCCTGCTCCGTTGCTTCTCCGCCACGTCAGATGCTGTGCCGGGGTTCTCTGCGCTGCCCAGGAGCCCCTGGGAAAAGCTTCTTCTGATTCGATGTTCTTTACATGTGGAAGATGAAACCGGGCCCAAGGAGAGCGAAGAAAGCTCGGTAAGGTCATCTTGTTTCTCACTCTTGTGCTTCTTCAAGGAAGGGACTTTTCTCAGGCGAACTCCAAAAAGGGTTTCAACACCAGACCCACTGGTGGATTCGTCTGCATGGATGTTACTTTGATGGCCACTCTCGAGACCTTCCCCCTTGGAGTAAGTGCCCCCAGCAGTGGATGCCTGCCTGGTAGGAGCCATGCTGAGCTTCATGGGTTTGGTAGCGGGAGGCAGGCTATTCTTAATGAGGTCTTCAGGGCCTTGGCGATGTTTCTTGGTCTTGCTTAGAGAAGCCGGGCCTCTTAGTGGGGCCCGGCTGGTGGGGCGGCTCTCAGAGAGGGGGCCCTCAGCGGCAGCCCTCACGGAACCCGGCCGGACCTGGGGCGGACATTCGGGCTCGGCCGGTGCCTGGGGAGTGTGTCCAGGCTGCGGAGGCCAGCACTCCTCAGACCTGCTCCAACCTGCAGGGGCACTGGCGGGGCCTGGGGAGAAAAGCTGGGGCTGCAATTCGGCCCCCTCCTTGGCCTGGGGAAGGCCTCTGGAAGGCAGCCATTCTTCAGAGCGCTTCTGTATTTCAGGAGAGCCCTGAGAGAGCAGGGAGGAGACTTGCCCGGACGCGAGCTTCGTGAAGCTCGCCGGTGCCCAGGACAGCTGTCCCGGGGGCAGCGGCTCCTTGGAACTGCTCCGCTTGGGCTTCGCGGGGGCACTCTCTGAATGTGGGAGAACTGCTCTGGGGCCTTCAGGGCCCCCCGGGGGCTGTAAAGGGCGTGCTGTCGGCAGCAGCTTCGACGAGATGCCTCCCTCGGTACTGGCATCCTTTGGGCCCGAGAAAGCTGGGTACTGGACTTTAGACCTCAACGGAGCTTTGGAAAGTTGATTCGCAGATGGAGGACCGGCAGGGCTCTCGGAAAAGACTTGTTCTGCCATAAACTTCACAAACGACTGGGAAGGATGCCTGGGCACCGGCGGTTTCTTAGCCGAGCCTCCTTTGGCAGCGGTATTCTCTAGACGGGAGGACATCTCCTGAACCTTGGACCTGGATGAGACCTGGGTAGGATACGTGGAAGGCACTGGCTTCCCAGACACGGCCACCTCGGCAGGAGCGCTCTCACAGCTGGACGACACTTGCTGCCCTTTGCATCTCCCAGGGGACTGGGAAGGCTGCCTGGAAGGCAGCGGCTCTGCAGAAGCACCCCCCTGGGTGGCAGCCCTTTCTGGAGCTGCGGAGGCCGGGGGCTTGACCACTGCTGCGCTCAGGGCCTGAGAAGACCTTCGGAGAGAGTGCCGCTGCTCCATAGTCATGATCCTCAGGGCCTCGGCGCCCTCTAGAGCCTCGGAGACGGGCTGCTTGGCTTTTGTGTTCCCCCGGGACTGGAAAGCGCATCTGGGAGGCTTCGGCGCGGCGGCGGCGGCGGCGGCGGCGGGAGCGCCCGGGGCCGGAGGAGCGTCCCATCCTGGAGGAGCGCTCGCCGACCGCCGGGAGGCTGCTCGCTCCCCTCCCTGCCTCCTCGGGTTCTGAGAAGGCTTTCTGGGAGGCAGCGGGGGCAGCGGAGGCGGCGGGGGCGGCGGGGGCGGCGGGGGCAGCGGCTCCAGAGAAATGCCCCACTCCAGAGCAGCGCTCTGGGCACTCACAGAGCCCTCGCGCTCGCCTGAGGAGCTCAGCCAGGACTCGTAGACGCTTCTGGGGGACGCCGGGCCCGGCGCCAGGGCGGGGCCGAGGGCGGGGCCGAGGGCGGGACCCAGGGCGGGACCCAGGGCGGTGGCAGCCGAAGCGCCCACCGCGGCCAGCGGGCGGGGCTGCGGCTGGACTTTCGGCCTCACCGAGGGCTGGGAGGGGCCTCTGGGCGGTGGCTCCACGGACGGGCCCTCCCCGACAGCCGTCTCGGATGCTTGCGGGGCCTTAGGATTTGTCAAGGACGCAGCAGAATCTGGGGGGAGCGGCAGCTCCGCTGAAATGACCTTCTCCGCGGCGGCGCCCTCCGGACCCGAGGACACATTCGGTTCCACTCCGGGCTTCATCGAGGCCTGGGCAAGCACTTTGAGAGGCAGCGGCTCCGCAGAAGCTGCCGGGCTTTCGGGACTGGCAGAGGCCGGTGGTGGGACCAGAGGGCGCGTCGGGAGCTGAGCATGATATCCCGGCAGCGGCGGCGGCTGCCCAGGGACGTTCTTTTCGACCACAGCGCCTTCGGCACCCAGGCACCCTTGCTGCTCAATGACGGGTCTCACGACCGCCTGGTGGGGCGGCGGCAGCTCCACCGAAATGCTCCCCTCCACAGCCGGGGACTCGGGGTCCTCCCGGGTCGCCTGCTCGGCGATGGGGTCCAGCGGCGGCCGAGAATGCGGTCTCGGGGGCGGCGGCGGCAGCGGCGGCAGCAGCAGCAGCAGGTCCACGGAAGTCACCCCGACGGCGGCAGCCATTTCTGGACCTTTGCAGACGGCTTGCTCAGGCCGAGGCCTCAGCAGGCGCTTAGACGAGATTCTGGGCGGCGGCGGCGGCTCCAGAGCAATGGCCCACCGCACGGCGGGGCCCGCGGGGCCCGCGGGGCCCTGCTGCTCGGCCTGAGGGCTCTGCCAGGACTGGACGGGCTGCCGGGCGGGCGCCGGCTCCGCGGGGCTGCTCCGGGGAGGGCCCGGGGGCCTCGCCGACCCCGAGGACGCTTGCTGCTGAAGAATCGGCCTCGAAAAGGCCAGAGCGAGCCGCCCCACGGACACCCCCCACTCCTCGGG
Source organism: Neomonachus schauinslandi (assembly GCF_002201575.2). Taxonomy (NCBI): domain Eukaryota; kingdom Metazoa; phylum Chordata; class Mammalia; order Carnivora; family Phocidae; genus Neomonachus; species Neomonachus schauinslandi. The sequence goes on along the minus strand of NC_058419.1, from coordinate 30,553,515 downwards.
GAGGTGCTTCGCAGCCGAGGCGCCGTGCTGTTGGTCTGCGGGCTGCCCGGAGACCTGGGAAGGGGGCCTGGGAGGCACGTCCTCCTCGGAGCTGGTCCAGGCGCCCTCACTGTTGTGCTTCTTCTCCACGTGACCGTGGGGGTCTGTGCGGCCTTTGTCCTCGGGCCCCTGCAAGGCCTGCGCGGCACAGGTGGGCGTCAGCCGCTCGTCAGAACTGCCCGAGCCCCCAGAACTTTTTGAGCCTGTGGCCTCTTGGTCACCGTCAGGCTTCCCCAAGGCCTGGGAGGGATGTGTGGGAGCCAGCAGCCGCTGCGCCCCGCTCTCCTCCGCCGACGCACTCGGGGGATCCGAGGACGCTGCTCCCGCCGCCGGCTTCCGGAAGGCCCGCGGAGAGTAGCTCGCAGCCAGCTGCAGCTCAGGGCCGCTCGCTCGCGCGGCCGAGCTTTGCGACTCGGTGAAGACTTGTCGCTCATCGGCAGGCTTCCCCAGGGACTGGAAAGAAGGCCTGGGAAGCAGCTGCTGCCCCGAACCGCTCTCCTCCTCGGAAGCACCCTCTGGATCCGAGGACGCTTCTTCAGCCGCCCAGGCGAGGCCTCTGGAAGGCAGCCTCTCCGCACACCTGCCTCCCTTGGCCAAAGCACTTGCCGGACCTGAAATGCTCGCGGCGAAGGCCGGGAGGACGTTTCCGGGAGACTTCTCTCTGCAGACAGCGGGGGTATCTTGCACTGACGCCATTTTCAAGTTGCTCGCTTGCACATCAAAGCTGAAAGCTTCTTCCCCTTCAGACTGCATCTGAGAAGGATCCGTGAACACTTGAGCCCCCATGGCCCCTGAGAAGAGGACATCGTCCGGGGTTGGAGAAGGGCCTTCCGCCGCGGATGAACGAGCAGCTCTGGCTTCTGGCCGCTGGCCTCCGGAGGCCCCATCTTCGTGGCACGGCGACGGGCCACCGACCACGGACTGTGCCGTGTCTTCGGGTACAGCCTGGGACGCCGGGCCTTTTCCGGCGTCCACATCTGCCCCAGCCTTTCTCTTTCCCTTGCCATCTTGATCTGGAAGCAGCTCCTGAGGGGCAGCGCGTTCTGCCTGCGGAGTGGTGGGCGGCTCCCTGACTCGGCGCTCCAGAGACAGGTTCCAGAGAAGACACTCTGTGGCAGGCTTCTCGGCAGGCGGGGACCCAGCCCTCTCAGCTAGGCCAAGCCCTCGAATGGACTGCTTAAGGCTTCTTCCTGTGGGCGCACACTCACTCGATCCCGAAGCACTTGATCCTTTTTTGGGGAGATGTCTTCCGTGCGCCGCTGACAATGGGGAGCTCTGACTCCCCGCAGCGTCCGCTCCTGCAGCCTGGTCTGCTGTCTTATCAGAAATTTCAGTTCTCTTGCTCTGCTTCAGGCTTGAGACACCTGTACCCAACAGAAATAAGGAAAAGAAAAAAATATGCATGCCTCGAACTTCCTAAAATAAGAGGATTCTGCCCCGGAGCCCCGTGGGTACCTATTCACTACTGACTTCCTCGGTATAAGGAAGCAACTATTCAGAAGAGAGCTGGCGACTTGGTCACTATTAGCCTCTGCAGTTGGAAATGTTTAAATCCAAGTGTAATCCCAATTTTACAAACCGATTACAAGGTCGGCTCATTGACAGCAAATCAGTAGTCTGGTCCACCGTTAGCCGTGAGACACGTTAAAAGGCCGTTTTGGGGGGCGATTGGTGGCTCAGTCGTTAAGCGTCTGCCTCCGGCTCAGGTCATGATCCCAGGGTCCTGGGATGGAGCCCCGCATCGGGCTCCCTGCTCGGTGGGAAGCCTGCTTCTCCCTCTCTCACTCCCCCTGCTTGTGTTCCCTCTCTCGCTGTCGCGCTCTCTCTCTCTCTCTGTGTCAAATAAATAAATAAAAATCTTAAAAAAAAAAAAAAAAAAATGCTTGGCCGTTTTTGAACCTGTAACAACGATTGCCCTTTAGGAAACTGACTGGGGCCGGACAAAGGGGAATTTTACTTTCTAATTAGTATTTATATTTTTTACTTGATTCCATTTAATTTTCACATCATGTGCGGGCATTGTTTTACTTTTTAGAAAGGTGTCAACGGGGGGGTTATCTGGAAGGTAAGATTGTGGCCCCCTTTTCTTTTGCTTTTTACTCTCTTGTATTAAATGAATCTGATGTAATATACAAGCAAAGCGATTCTTGGAAAGCCTTAACAATGACATAAGTCCATACAGCCTTCAGGTCAAATGCAAGGCAGTGGTGACACAGAGTGCCCCTCTCCTCTCTAGTACTTTTGCTGAGGGACTCAGTTTGATCACCACCCCCCCCCCCGGGGGGGGGGGGAAGGATCGCTGCCTTCTCTGCCTCATCATCCAGTGCATCCCCGACCTCCATCTAGTGGTTTCCTATCCAGCGACAGGGCAATGGGCGTAGCTGGCTGTACTCCAAACTACTCCCATTTATGGAAAACCCAAGTATCTGCCCCCACGGACACCAGATCTGTTCTATCCTCTGTGTGTAAAAGGGACAGCTATTAAAAACAATAAGAGAAAAAGATTAAAAAGAAAAATTTAAATTTCATTTCGTTTTCTTCTGTGTGTGTGTGTGTGTGTGTGTGTGTGTATGTTTCGGGACAGTTTTGTGGTTTTGTGAGTTTCCATGGAAAAATGTGTTTAGGGATATCCTTTTTTTGAACCCACATGTGAAATCCTTTGTGGAAAAAAAAATATGAAATAACTGCTCAACTGTGGAACTGGAATTTTGTTTTATCAAGTATTGCTTGAAATTAGGTTGCCATCAGCTGGAACCAACATCCCCATGCACGCACACACACACACACACACACACACATACACACACCCAGATTTTCACCCCAGTGGTATTTGTGGTTTGGGGGATTTGGTAGGTGTTGGCTGCCAAGGACATGTGTCTACAGCTGCCCAAGCCCACTTCACCTGTGGATATGGGAACTGGTCTCACTGTTATCATAAGACCTTTTTCTCTCTACTGGAAGAGAAAAGCAACCTTAAAAAACTAGTTGTGAGCTAATTCTGTTATTATTGTCTGGTTCTGGTGTTCAGGGGACACTGAAGGGGGACTCATTGGCCACCCTCAGATATACCTTAGCCTTAGAGAGGATTAAACAAGCTTACAAACAAGCAAGAGCTACACACCTCTCTGGTTGGAAATTCATTTCGACAAAATAGCGATCCAGGCATAATCTTTTACCTTGATCCCACACACGTGGCAATGGTATGAGTCGGGCAGTTTAGATGGAGGAAGCTGGACCCCTTTGATATGCATCTTAAACTGAAAGCTCTCAGAGGGTACCAGGGACAGACAGCAGCCTAGGTAAATCATATTCTATAGCTCCTCTCACATAGCAATTAAGCCCATCATACATGTTTCTGAATGAGGGTGAGGATGTGCCAACCTGCACTGTCTTTTTTCAGCTTCTTTTTGTCAGCTTCTTTTGGTTTGGTTGTACTCTTCTCTTCTCCAGAAACCACTAGAAGGGTGGGCTCCTCTTGCTTTGCTTTCTCCTGAAAGACGGAAAAAAAGAGCTTCAGACGGAAAGTGCTTCTTCCCACCCACCCCTGAGTGGTTGCCGAAGGAGATGACATCAGGAAAAAAAAAAAAAAAAAAAAAGTCCTTGATCTCCAAAGGGCTCTGCTGGGAACATAACAATACCATTAACCACAGAAATGATTTCCAATGGCATTCATCCCCTTGCTGATCATTTTACCCACTGGAAGCGATCATTATTTTACCTGTTGGTAAAATTCCCTTTTCAGGGAATTTAGTGAAAGCATGAATTAGGTCTTTCCGGCTCCAAAGAAGAAAGAAGATTGGGGTTTTGCTGGGAAAGAAGAGAGAAGATGATGAAGGGTTCGGCCTTCACGCTGAAAGGGTTGGAATTGGTTTACTATAAACAAGGTTTACGGATGATTACGGGGCAGCTTTGGAAACGTCTGAGTGACGCTGCACCGAACAGCGGCCGGAAGCTGCTCTGTGTGAGCCTCTGTGACACGTGTCTGAAGACAAATGTCCTACTCGTTCCACTCCCACTCAAAGTGCCCGTGCAAACACACTCAGCGCAAAGGAATTCATTTTTGAGTGAATGAGGTGAGACCGGCCTGGGTTCAAATCTCTGCTCCAGCATTTACTCACCGTGTGAGCTTGGCCAGGTTGTTCTCTACATCTCTATGCCCACATCGATCTCTACATCTCTATGCCCACACCTCTAAATCAGGGGTGAGGGGGTACCTAAGAAACTCCAAAGCAAGGAGCAAGTGCCAGCAGCCTTTGTGTCAAACATGGTCCTGGGCCCTTTCATATTCACCCATGTGTCGAGAGAGTCACATGGAAGAAGAGGTCCTGACCTTCTGAGAGAGTGATGCCCAGGCCTTTTCTTCTTCTTCTTCTTTTTTTTTTTTTTTTTTTTTTAAAGATTATTATTTATTCATTTGAGACAGAGAGCTACAGAGAGAGAGACAGCATGAGCCAGGGGAGGGGCAGAGGGAGAGGGAGAAGCAGGCTACCCACGGAGCAGGGAGCCCGATGCGGGGCTCGATCCCAGGACCCTGAGATCATGACCTGAGCCGAAGGCAGACGCTTCACCGACTGAGCCACCCAGGCGCCCTGCCCAGGCCTTTTCTTAATTAGGCTATGCAGAAGGAAGAGAGTCAGAGGCTCATACTACCTTTCCCTTAGCCAACATTCCCCATCTCCCAGGTTCGTGGTGAGGCATCCAGGTGATAATGCATATATAGGGGTTAGTGCATAGTAATGGGTCACCTTCTGCTTGACAACCGACCAAGGCGATCCTCTCAGGGCCACCAGAGGGCCCCCTCCTGGACCTGCGGTCCTGCTGACTGTTCTTTCAACTCGTATTTTGTTCTTTCTTTTTTGTTTTTTTTTATAGAGAGAGAAAGAGAGCACACAGAGTAGGGGAGGGGCAGAGGGAGAGGGAGAGAACCCCAAGCAAACGCCCTGCTGAGCACAGAGCCCGATGCGGGGCTCAATTTCACGACCCCGAGATCTGAACGTGAGCCAAAATCAAGAGTCGGACGCCTAACCGACTGAGCCACCAAGGCGCCCCTTGTTGTCTTTTTAAAGCTAAACTGAGGTGTCTGAGCTCGATGCAACATGGTGGGGTGAAAAAAGTATGGGGTTGGAAGTCAAGACTGGGTTCTGGCCCCAGCTCTGCTACCATCAGGGTGTGTGACCTTAGGCAACTATTTGTGCTTTAATGTCCTTCCCTATAAAATGGTTGTAAGTCCTTCAAGAGGCCTGGGAATAAACTCCCATGTAATAAAATCTTTTAGTGTCTTCCAGCTCTGGCTACAACCCTTTACTTATAGCCCAGTGGCACTGAGGAATTGGGTGTTTGACCAAAGTGAAATCTTCCAGCTAACTGACACATCTTTTGAAACACCAACATCTTTTAGTAAATTAAAATTAAACACCAACGTCTTTTACCTTTTAGTAAAAATCTTTCCCAAAGGCATTACTTCCCTATCTTCTTAAACAGATATCAGGAAATATAGGTCAACTTTTCTTGATGGCTTGGATAAATAATGAACACGATCTATTACACTGGACCGTGATAGGGTGTGGCCCTGAGGGATTTACTGAGGTGGGCAAGGTTCTGGATCCCTCTACTAAATGGTCCCAGATCATTTCTGCCATCTTTCTCTGCTATCAGTGGTCACGTCTCTTTGTTGCCAGATCTCCCAGTCTGGTGGCCATGTTTTTAACATAACTGGCCTGCCTCAATGTAGCTCTGTCTGCTAGAAAATCACGTGACACAACTTTGGGATATCTATGAGACACTGAGAGATCTCTGGGGGTATTAATAGCTGAGTTCTGAATGCTTGGAGTTGCTGGAAGCCTGGCCTCCAAAGGAGTTGAACAGTGCTACAATTTGTAGCTCACGGGTCTTACCTGATTAATAATTAAAAGAAACCTGATCTGGGCCACGGTTGAATATCCTCTACAAAGAGGGCTGAGTGAATTCCCAGATGCCAAGCCAAGAAGCAGTTCCTGGGGTTTAGGTCACTGTTTCTGCTTTCTTCAGTCCCTTTTGTGTAAATTCCACGTGGATAGGATATCCCACCCACTAGATGCAAGTTTGCTCACCTCTCTTGGCAGGGGGTGGGGTGGGGGTGGTGGTGGTTGGTGTCAAGCTTGGGACAGTGCCCTTGACTTTACCATCCTTACTTAGGGCATAGATCCCTCAAACCATACCACTCCCCTAGGAGCAGTTTGTGAAGGTTGGAACTCATCTCTTATTACATGGGAGTTTATTCCCAGGCCTCTTGAAGGACTTACAGTGATTTGAGGGTTTTTCTTCTTCTTTTGTTTCCGGGGGTTTAAAGCCATCTTGTGCCGAGCAGCTGAGGAATCCAAACAGTCCTTGGTGGTGGCTGGGGTGTTGAAACTCATGGGCAGGTGAGTGCTGCCGGGAAAGGCAATCATGGCAAGAGTGGCCAAGGACTGTGAGCGGATGGGCCCAGGTGAGGGCTCAAAGGAGCTCTGAAGAGAGGGGGAGAAAAGGAATGGGTCAACTCCCTATGCTGTCACTGGTCCTGAAAGCTGGAAGCTTCTCTAGCTGAAGCACTCCTAAAGAAGCAATCCTTGGGACGCCTGGGTGGCTCAGTAGGTTAAGCGTGTGCCTTCGGCTCAGGTCGTGATCCCGGGGTCCTTGGGATGGAGCCCCGCATCGGGCTCTTCGCTCAGCGGGGAGTCTGCTTCTCCCTCTGCCTGCCGCTCTCCCTGCTTGTGCTCTCTCGCTCTCTGACAAATAAATAAATAAGAATGTTTTAAAAAATTAAGTGAAGAAGAAGTCCTTCATGAACTACTGTCCCTTGTCCTCCAGCAATACTGACCCTTCTGGTCAATAGGCTCCTTAGAGGCAAGGTGCATACTTCCGCTGGGTTCCTTGTAGGTGGAAACGAGAAAGAGGAAATTCAGGTTGCTCCCCTGCTTAGGAAGGATTCAGGGGCTCCCCTTTGCCCTCAGGACAGGAACCCAACCATTTAATGGAGTTTACAAGGATAGAGGATTGGCATTTTCTCTCGTCCCTTACCCCCTTTTAATTAAGAGGAGGGGTCCACTGGGGTGAGAGGCACAGTCTCGGTCAGAAGAGCCCGTCAGGGCTGTGGGGTTTCTCCACAGGAGAGCCGGGTGGAGGGGAGAAAGTCAGGCTGGAAGAGGGCTTGCCTGTAAGCTGCGTTTGCATGTGACGAGCCCTGGGTGTGATATGCAACCAAGGAGTTACTGAACTCTACATCTGCAGCTAATGATGTACTATATGTTGGCTAATTGAATTAAAAAAAAAAAAAAAAGCTGCATTTGCATAAACGGCACACTAACTTTATTTCCATTTACTGTTCAAGGTAGCCAGGCTGATGGGAGGACTCTGGGGACCTGGGTGCCCCACCCCCAAGGAGGTGGGGATGGAGCCTGTCACCTTGTCCTCATTGTGCCTGGCCTCCACCTCTCCCAACTATCTGGTCCCGGGGCTCCCAGCTCAGTTCCTCTGTGGGAGCTTCAAACCGGTCCCCTCTGGGCAGCTTGACATAGCATTCTCTACACCTCAAAGACACACGCCAGAGCACCTCCCACTCCTGGGAAGCTCCCAGTATTTGTGTCAGGAGAGCCCCTTTGAAGGCCAGGCGATGAGCCACCTCTCTCCTGGACACCAGTGGCGAAGGATACAGCTTAGCAGGTGGACAATCTCCCTCTCTGTTCACGCACTAGCTCTTTCCAAACTAGCTTTCCACAGCACCAGGGGCCGCGTCCGTACCTGCAGCTGTCACATCTCTCCATACCTCCCCGCCACTGTCCGGTGATAACCTTAGCTACTATCTTGCTTCCAAATACGGTCCTTTTAGGGCCTGTGATTCCAATGCCTGGTGCTAATGGGTCAGGCCAATGAGACATCCAGGTGACTGTTCTGTTTGTGATTCTAGGAAAAAGGGGAAGGAATGCTAGTTATCTTTGGTGGGGTCAGTCACGCAAAATTAGGAGTGGCCCCCACGCCTGTTCTAACTTCTTCATGCAACTCTCATCCGTGAATTTATAGAACACCTCTTCCGGGCACTGCATATTTGCTTGGGTTATCTGTAGGAATTGTTCATCTAATACTCAGTGTACAGAGTAAGGTCTCTTATTTTGTTCTTCTGAAACGTGCTCATGCTGCAGGGAGGTCTTGCGGTTCTGGTATTTGGGGACTAGGTGACAACGTCTATACTCCCGCTAACCTCACATGACCTGTCTCCCCGCGTTCTGCTCCAGGCACACTGCTGGTTTGCTGTACCTCAGACATTGCGTGCGTGCCCTTCCCTTGGGGCATCTGCACTTGCTGTTCCTTCTGCCGGGCATGCTCTTCCCCCATGTTCATCTGGCTGCCTCTCTCACTTCCTTCAGGTCTCCATACACAAGCCACCTTCTCGCTGACACCTTCCCTGGCTAACCCAGTCACAATTTCATCCCTCCACCCTGACACATCATCATCCCCTTCCCTGTGTTGTTTTCTTCCTCCTTGGCACTTTTTACCACTAATATCTTGTGTATTTTGCTTATTGATCTTGCTTACTGTCCATATCCCCCACGGCAACTATAAACTCCATGAAGAAGTGTTTTCATTTGTTTTATTTACTACAGCATCCCTAACACCTGTGTTACGAGCTGGTACATAGTAGTTGCTTGATAAATGTTTGCAGAACCGGTGAATTGATTATGTTAAAAATTTCCACCAGATGTTGCCTTTCTGAGAAATTGCCAGAGAAAGCTCCTCGGTTCTCTGTATCATCTTAGTTACTCTTTCTGAAACCTCACTAGCTCCACCCAAAGGTAAATGGAAAGAATCAAGGAGGTCTGTGGATCCAGAAACCCTAAAGGGGCCCCATGCAACTGGCTTTCTATGAAAACAAACTTGTGATGCCTAGACAACAAGCAAAGGCACAATGAATTTAAAAAATTGTTCACTTTGATTGGCATCCTAAACCTTGTAGTGTAAACGCTATAGACAAAAGTGCTGTTCAGTGAAAGTCGCTCTATAGCAAAACAAAGAAATCAGGCTCAGCAAAATTCTGGCAAATGGCAGACTGAGTGTGGGCAGGAGAGAGCTTAGCTGCTCCCAGCCACAGTCTAAGGCAAGAGTCCATCAAACTTAACAATAGCGACTAGTCTCCCCGTGCTTGATGGACTCTCGGTAAGGAATCTCTGGGTATCAGATCTCAACACAGACCCACAGCTATCTTCGAAAGGGGGCTAAAAATAAGAGAGCAAAGCCATCAAGCACTATCGCCGCATGAAACAGTCCTAAGGGGATCTCTGTTGTTGAGGTTAGAGTATGTCGTATGGGCATATAGTGTGTGTATAATTTACAATTTCCCTTAAACTCAGAAGTGAATTAAATAAACAGTTCATTAAATAAATGATTCAAATAAACCCTCTGGAACTCTGGGCAGTGTTTCTGAAAGTATGGTCTGGGATTCCCCCACACCCCCAGCATCCGAATCACCTGGAGTGTTGAAAAAAATATATTTTAAAGGACACACCAAGACCTGATGAATAAGACTATCAGGGGAGGGGCCTGACGATAGGCTCAACAGGCTCTCCAAGTGAGTCTTCCTGGTTGTGAATCATTCCTAACTCTCTGGTGTGACAAGAAAGGCTCTCATTTTCAAACAGAAGCACAGCAAAACCCGAAATAACCCCACCAGTTGCCTCAGAGCAGGCACCAGTAATATCTGGATTCCCTCTGGGAGGTGGGGCCCCTTCTTTGGGCCCTACCTTTTCCTTCAGCCATGTTGGTTAAGAGAAACCTAGAAAAGTTACCGCAGGAGCCAACCAGAGGATTTTATGAGCTACCCAGGAAAAGCAAGCCTAATCCCTTCCTGGCAGGTTTCTGAAAGAAAATCAAGTGAAGGAAATGGGGCTCCTTTCTCTACTTTTCCTTCCCCTCATGCAACCCCTTCCCTCCCTTCCTGCACTCTGAGAGCCAACACACCCTCTCGCTACCCAGTGTGCATATTATTAAGGAAGGACAAGATGTTTTCATTCCTTCTCCTGTGTTTTAGAGGGGAGTTAGCACAGACAGCTTCTGATTAACAGCTAGAGTTAAATGAGCTCCTTTTGCCTCAACATCCAGGAGCGGTGCCAGGCCTGGTGCCAACTAACCCAGAATCTTCCTGGGGAAGGAACCTGGGTCAGGCCTTGGGCCAGAGGAAGGGATCCTTCAGCACTGGTTGGTAGTGGTGCTGGATACCCCTTTGTGTTAGTTCAGATAAGGGCTGCTCTTTGGAAAATTAAAACACATTTTAGCTCCCCTCTTTCCCTTCTGTCAAGTTTCTAGACCCAGTGCAAAATAGTTCAGTCAATAATCCACCCTTTTGGTCATCTTTCTGATGGTTTCTTTGTCTGTTGTATGATGCTAGGGTCTCCCCCTTTTCTTTTAAGTCTTGATAAGAAACACTTGAGGGAGGCTAGAGAGCACTTTCGGTGATTCTTGGAACAAAGGAGGACCCCCACTGTTAACGTCTTAAATAAGGGCATGACCGGCCCAGATTTCATCAAGCGTTGGGCCCCAAAAGCTGTCACCCTGGGGCAAAGCTCCCTCTGAGCCTGCCAGGGAGGTTTTGACACTGGGACGTTGGAGAGCTGCGTTCTGTGTGAGCCATTCAGCCAAAGGCTCCAAACGCAAGTCGCCATAGAAAGTTCTGCAGAAGGAGGAGCAGCTCTTGATGGGAATGGTGGTCCTCAGCGGACGCTTCTCTACCAAGATGCACGGACACAGGGTAGGAGACCCGATATTGGCCATTAGGATTTTCATTTCCCGGGTGTGTCATTGGGCTTCTGTGCCCATTCCTGAGAATTCCCGTACAACTGCTGTTTCACTCGGAATCTCCGTTTCATAAGAGCTGTTGTGGCCGCCATTTTGCCAACCAGAAAGTTCTGGGAGGTGGACTTTCACATATTTCCCGCAGCGCCCCCCCCCCCCCCCCCGGCCATCTCTTCAAGTTCTTAACTAGTATGGAGAAGGAAGGACATGAACTTTGGAATTGAATAGGCCTGAATTTGAGGTCCTAGTCATGCCATTTATTAGCCATTTGACCTGGGACAAGTTACCTGGCCTCTTTGAGCCTCAGTTTCTATGTCTCTAAAACATAGCTCTGTGTCTCTAAAAGGGATAATAATAATATACAATTCAGTGTGCTGTTGTAAGGGTGGAATTCAACAATCCAGGGGAAGTGCCTTTCACAGAAGAAAGTCTCAGGAAGTGTGAGCAGCTGTTGCTGTCGTGGGTATTGGTTGTACAAACTGAGAGAGCTGCTGGGGTCCACATGGTTCGGTGAAGAGCCGTGTGACTTTAGGCAGGACTCCTGGGTTTGAATCCCAGCTCTGTCTCTGGTTGGCTCTGTAGCCTTGGCCAAGTCATTTCAGCTCTCTGGACCTGTTTGTTTTATTTTTTCCACCTAAAACAGGAATAATGCTATCTTCCCCATCTATCTTACAGAGTTCCTGAGACAATCAAATGCACCTCTACGTGCAAAATCACTTCGTAAGCTACAAATTTCTATGCAACAGTGGCGACGGGGGCATTATGCTCTCCTTTGCTGTATCGGAGAGCTAAAAATAATCCCGTGGGGCTTCAGAGACTGATTTGTAAATAATAATGGTGAATTATGGAGTAGGCCATCAGGAGTAAAGCAAGAGAGACATGACAAGGAGGCAGCCTTGCAGCCATCTAAGTGAGCTCTCCAGTAGCCAATACGATGGAATAACTGGCAACTGCTTAACCCCCACCATGTTCAATAACGACATTTATCCTGCAGTGGGACAAAAGGCCAGGTGTTTCATCAGCTCAAATTTTAAGCACCTAAGTAGCTGATACACCCCTTTCTCAAGAGTGAAAACCGACTGGGTTGCATATGCATGGCTTCTTTTCCACACAATTCTTTTTCCCCATGAAGAGCAATATTGAAGAAAAGTATTCTACCGACTCATAAGGGAATACAGATGAAGATGGGCCCGGTTGGGAAAGTGGGAGGGTCAGTCAGGGGAGTGCTAAGTAGGAGCATCCTCTGGTCCAAGGGTGGGCTAAAGATGGTCCGTGGGGTGGGTGAGTCAGGCCCTGCTAAGGCAGACTGCCTGCTGAGGGAGCCCTGGGCTTGCGTCTCTCTGTTGCGGTTAGAGCTGAGGTCGAGCGGAGAGTCACAGTGGCTCACGTCACATAGACTCTGCGGAGATACCTGTTCATCCTCATTGCCATTCTGGCCTGTGCTCAAAGAACAGAAGCCCCTGAACTGGGACAGAGGGCTGGGAGGCCCCCAGATGAAGATCACTCAGGGAAGAAACAGCAAGTTTTGCTAAACCAAAACTCAAACGGGAAAAGCAACTCAACTCTTCGCTCAGGGAAATGTGGAAGGAATAGGCGGAGACAGCAAGGCTTCCGGCAATCCTTCCTATCCTGCCCCCAGGAGTTTGAAGGAAAAAGCGAGCCTAGGGTAAAAGGTCTTCTGTGTCTTTTTAAAATTTTCTCTCGGGGCGCCTGGGTGGCTCAGTCGTTAAGTGTCTGCCTTTGGTTAGGGTCATGATCCTAGAGTTCTGGGATCGAGCCCCGCATCGAGCCCCGCATCGAGCCCCGCATCGAGCCCCGCATCGAGCCCCGCATCGAGCCCCACATCCGGCTCCCTGCTCGGCGGGAAGCCTGCTTCTCCCTCTCCCATTCCCCCTGCTTGTGTTCCCTCTCTCGCTGTGTCTCTCTGTATCAAATAAATAAATAAAATCTTCAAAAAAAATTCTCCCTTTATCGCTACTTTTTGCCATTTTAATTATTACGGGTCTTGGGGGTCCTTGAAAGAGAACGTGTTTCCTTCTGGCACCAGCAGGGGGCAGCAGCTTAGAGAGAAAAATAAAACAGCCCGCTAGGAAAGACACCCCCCGCCTCCACCCAGAGACTCAGCTATCTTTCATTCTGACTTCCCTACTTGGATGATGTGGTTTTCCGCCTAGCCCCCTAGTTGATCCTCAGCGAGAAGGCAGTTGGAGCTGGCTTTGTGGGAAAGCCTCTGGGGATAAACTACTTGAGGGTCATAATTTATGGGAAGCTTAGAACAGCATCCAGGCCGGCACATCTGGTTGGGATGGTGATTACAGCTGCTTCTCGGGATGCCGCCGTTGCTGCCGTTGCTGCCGTTGCTGCCCTCCTCGTGTTCACTACAGTGAACTAGTGAACCAGGAAGCATGGCAGAAACAGCTAAGAAACGCTCACGCCTGGGGGTGGGCAGGGTTTGACCCCACCGCCCAAGATGATACTTTCTGCCGGGCAGCCCAACATTTAACCTACTGCAAGTAACCTGACTGAATACTTGAACTTACTAATAGAAAGTTTGTTACATTCAAGCAGGGCAAATATTTAGACTGATGCTTGGAAATGTTGACTATAAATAATTTAGTTCTATTTATTGACCTATAAAATATATAGTTAGCCTACTCAAATTAACAGAAAGAAAAAACGCTGTGTCTTCAAATGTTACCTAATTTTTAAAATTGTAACCCCCCCAAGGTAAATACTAAGAAGAGAATTTAAAAATATAGAGAGAAGGAAATAAGAAGGGAATGAAAATGGGTACACTGGGGCGCCTGGGTGGCTCAGTCGGTGAAGCGTCTGCCTTCGGCTCAGGTCATGATCTCAGGGTCCTGGGATCGAGTCCCGCATTGGGCTCCCTGCTCGGTGGGGAGCCTGCTTCTCCCTCTCCCTCTGCCCCTCCCCCCGCTGTGCTCTCTTTGCCTCTCTCCCAAATAAATAAGTAAAATCTTTAAAAAAAATAATAGAAAATGGGTACACTAAGACAAAACAATTAAATCCAAAAGAAGGTAGCAGTGGAGAAACTGAGGAACAAAAAAAGATATAAGATAGGCAGGGAAAAAAGAGCAAAATGGCAGCAGTAAGTGCTTCCTTATTAGTGATTACTATGAATGTAAACTATGAGTGTAAATAAATTAAATTCTCGAATCAAAAGGCAAAAATTTGGCAAGATGGATTTAAGAAATATGATCTCTTTATATGCTGTATACAAAAGACTCACTTTAAATCCAAAGACACAAATAAGTTGAAAGCGAAAGGATGATAAAAGATATTCAAAGGAAATAGTAACCAAAAGAGCCAGGTGGCTACACCAATATCAGATAAAATAGACTTTAATTCAAAATTGTTATAGAAGATCAATATGGACCTAATACATTGATAAAAGGGTCAATCCATCAGAAAGAAAGAACAATCATAAGCATATACACCCCAGACAGTCCCCCCCTAATACATGAAGAAAAATGGACAGAATTGAAAGGAGAAATAGTCCTACAATAGTAGTTACAGACTTTAACATCCCATTTGCAAAGTAAATAAGCAACTAGACAGAAGATCAATAAGGAAATAGAGGACTTGAAACAATACTATAAACCAAGTAAACCTAACAGGTGTATATATATATATATATATAGAGAGAGAGAGAGAGAGAGAGAACATTCTGTACAGCAAGAGCATAACACATATTCTTCTGAAGTACACATGGAACATTCTTCTGGATAGACCATATGTGAAGCCACAAAATAAGTCTTAATAAATTTTAAAAGATGGAAATCATACAAAGCATCTTCTCTAACTACAATGGATTGAAACCAGCAATCAATAACAAAAGGAAAGCTGGAAAATTCACAAATAGGTGGAAATTAAACAACACAGCCATAAGCAAACAATTGATCAAAGAAGAAATCAAAAGGAAAGTTAGAAAATACTTTGACATGAAAACTAAAACACAACATAAAAAATGTATGTGATACAGTAAAAGCAGTCCTTGGAAATGTATAGATATACACGCTTACATTAACAAAGAAGAAAGATCACAAATTAATAACCTAACTCTCCACTGTAAAGAACCAGAAAAAGACTAAACCCAAAGCTAGCAAAAGGAAGGAAATAATAAAGATTAAGGCAGAGATAACAAAATAGGGAATAGAGAAACAACAGAGAAAATCAATGAAACCAAAAGTGGGTTCCTTGAAAAGTAAAACAAAATTGACCAATCTTTAGCTGGATTTACTACGGCAAAAAGAGAGAAGACACAAATTACTAAAATCAGAAGTGAAAGGGGACAATCACTACTGACCTTAAAGAAATAAAAAGAATTATAAGACAATACTATACATTTGTATATCAACAAATTAGATAACCCAGAGGAAAGGGATACATTCCTAGACACACCCAAATTATCAAAATTGACCCAAGAAGAAATAGAAAATCTGAATTCACCTATAACAAGTAAAGAGATAGTAATCAAAACTTCCCAACAAAAACAACAAAAAAGACCAGGACCAGATGGCCTCACTGATGAATTCTACCAAACTTTTAAGGAATAATCCACACCAATCCTTAACAAATATTTCAAAAACAATGGAAGAGAGAACACCCTGATTTTGCGAGGCCAGCATTGCCATGATCCCAAAGCCAGATAAAGGTATCATGAGAAAAGGACACTATAGACCTATATCCCTCATAAAAACACATGCAAAAATGCTAGCGAACCAAATCCAACAACATATTAAGGCAATTGTATAGCATGATGAGTTTGGTTTTACCCCAGGATTGCAAGGAGGTTTGCATATGAAAATCACTCAATATAATATACCATATTAATAAAATGAAGGAAAAAAATAACATGATCATCCCAATTGATGCAGAAAAGCATATGACAAAATCCAATACCTTTTCATGCTAAAAACACCTAACAAACTAGGGATAGAAAGCATATGTGAAAAATCCATAGCTAACATCATACTCAATGGTGAAAGACTGAAATCTTTCCCCCTAAGATCAAGAATAAGACAGGGATGTTCGCTCTTTGCACTTTTATTCAACATTCTACTGGAAGTGCTAGCCAATTAGGCAAGGAAAAGAAACAAAAAGCATGCAAATTGGAAAGGAAGAAGTAAAACTATCTCTATATACAAATGACATGATCTCATATATAGAAAATTATATATATGTGTGTGTATATGTATATATAGTTGTAGTCAATATAATTATAATGGATAGTCAGATGGGGAATTTCAAAGAGCAATGGAAACTATAAAAAAGGAACCAGATAGAAATTCCTAGAACTGAAAATTACAATGTTTGGGGCAAAAATTCCCAGATAGATTTTGTGTTCTCATAAAAGCAAAAGAAAATACCAAGTGAATTTATACAGAGAAGTCAATGAAAAAGACATAATATGAAGAAAAGAAATTAAAAGATTAACAAAAAATGAAATTCTAAAGAATCCCCATAAATCTAGGAGAGCTAATAAGTGAATTAATCAAAATTAAAAGATACAGGATCAACAAACAAAAATCAGTTGAACTTCTATACACTGGGCATGAGCAATCCAAAAACGTAATTAGGAAAACTCTTCCATTCACAATGACATCAAAAAGAAAAAAAATACTTAGAAATAAGTTTAACCAAAGCGGTGTGAGACTTGTACACTATAAACTACAAAACATCACTGAAAGAAATTAAAGACCTAAATAAATGAAGACATCCCGTGTTCATGGAATTGGAAGACTTAATGTTAAGATGGTGATACTCCCCAAAGTGATCTAAAAATTCAATGCAATCCCTATCAAAATCCCAATGTGCTTTTTTTTTTTAAATTTTTAAAGATTTTATTTACTTATTTGAGAGAGAGAGAGTGCGCACGAGCTGGGGGAGGGGCAGAGGGAGAAGCAGACTCCCCACTGAGCAGGGAACCCGACGTGGGGCTCAATCCCAGGACCCCGAGATCATGACCTGAGCCGAAGTCAGACGCTTAACCCACTGAGTCACCCAGGCACCGCTCCCAATGTGCTCTTTAGACGATATGGAAAAACTTATTGTAAAACTGATATGGAATTGCAAGGGACCCCAAAAAGCCTAAAGGATCTTAAAGAAAAAAAGGAACAGAATAGGAGGATTCTCACTTCCTGATTTTGAAACTTACTACAAAGCTACAGTAATCAAGACAGTTGGTACTGACATAAGCAGAGACATAGAGATCAATGGAATAAAACTGAAAGTCCAAAAATAAATCCATTCATCTGTGGTTAACTGATTTGAAACAAGCGTGCCAAGAACATTAAATGGAGGAAACAATGGTCTTTTCAACAAATGGTGCTGGGACAACTGGATAGCCACGTGCAAGAGAATGAAGTTAAACCCTCTCTCACACCATATATAAAAAAGAACTCAAAATGGATCAAAGACCTAAATATAGGAGCTAAAACTTTTAGAAGAAAACATAGGGGTAAATTTTCATGATCTTCGAGTGGGCAATGGTCTCTTTGATACGACACCAAAAGTACAAGTACCAAAAGAAAAAAATATCAATAAATTGGATTTCATCAAAATTAAAATATTTTTTTAAATGTTATTCTTTTGAAAGAATTAAAAGACAACTCACAGAATGGGCAAAGTTTTTGCAAATCATATATCTGAAAAGGGTCTAGTATCCAGAATATGTAAAGAACTCATAATTCAACAACAAAAAACCAAACAACACAATTAAAAATGGGCAGAGGACTTGAATAGACCTTTCTCCAAAGATAAACAAATGGCCAATAAGCATATGAAAAGATGCTTAACAGCGTTAGCCACTAGGGAAATGCAAATCAAAACCACAATGAGATACCACTTCACAGCCACTAGAATGACTATTTTTTTTTAAAAAATGGAATATAACAAGTGTTGACTAGCATTTGGAGACAATCAGAACACTTATACCTAAGCAGGGGGGAATGTAAAGTGGGGTAGCTGCTGGGGAAAACAGTTTGGTGGTTCCTCAAAAAGTTAAATATGGAATTACCATATACTCCAGCAATTCCGCTCTTAGGTATGCATGCAAAAGACTTGAAAACAAGTGTTCAAACAGAAACTGTATATGAATGTTCAGAGCAGCATTATGCACAATAGCCAATAGGTAGATAGGACCCAAATGTCCATCAGTGGATGAATAGCTAAACAAAACATAGTATATCCATACAATGGAGTATTGTTCAGCCACAAAAAGGATTGAAATACTACAACATGGATGAACCTCAAAAAAACTGTACTAAGTGAAAGAAGCTATATGCAAGAGGCCATATACTGTATGATTACGTTTATATGAAGTATCCAGAATGGGCAAATCCAGAGGCAGAAAGCAGATTGGTGGTTGCCAGGGGCTGAGAGGAGGGAGGAATGATGAGTGACTGCCTGATAAATATGGGGCTTCTGTTCGGGGGAACCAAAACTATTCGGGAACTAGATAGTGGTGATGGTTGCATTGCATTGTGAGTGTACTTAATGCCACTGAATTGTACACTGTAACAGGATAAATTTCGTTATGTGTATTTTATCACAGTAAAAATGTTATCTAATTCAATCCTTCTACCAATTCAGACTAATTTGTCTGATTTAGTGGTATTCTGCAGAAAATACATATAGTCTAAATCCATAAATCAGTGAGCATCCATATCCACCTACCACCTGCCTGTGCTTTACGTTTGTTCCTAACTTGATTGCTTTTTTTGTTGTTGTTGACTCATCTAACTGAAGGCTGCTTCCCTCCATAAGATCTTTTAACATCAAAACAGTTTTGTGCTGACTCGCCAATTATCTTCATTATCAATTACCTTTCTGTTTACTTTTTAGTTCCCAAGGTTAATTGTTCTAAACTCTACTTCACTTTAAAAGTCCTTTCAAGGGGCGCCTGGGTGGCTCAGTCGGTTAAGCGGCTGCCTTCGGCTCAGGTCATGATCCCAGGGTCCTGGGATCGAGTCCCGCATCGGGCTCCCTGCTCAGTGGGGAGCCTGCTTCTCCCTCTCCCTCTGCCTGCCTCTCTGCCTACTTGTACTCTCTCTCTCTAATAAATAAATAAAAATCTTTAAAAATAAAAAAAAAAGTCCTTTCAAGTTTGGGGTGCCTGGGGGGGGCGCTCAGCTGGTTGAGCATCTGACTTCAGGTTTCAGCTCAGGTGGGATTGAGCCCTGGGTTGCGCTCAGCATAGAGTCTGCTTGTCCTGCTCCCTCCCCCTCTGCCCCTCTGCTCTCTCTCTCATAAATAAGTAGATAGATAGATAGATAGATAGATAGATAGATAGATAGATAGATAGATAAATAAAACCTTTAAAAGTCCTTTCAAGTTCAACAACAACCAATTAAATTAACCACACATTAGGTTGAGAACGGAAGTATTGATATGGGCACAATCTACTAATTTTTCAGTTGTTGATGGATATTATTTGGCTGACAAACCTAGATGTCCGAAATGCACATGCATGCCCTCTCATGTGTCAAATGATTTTTCATACGGGTGTGTGTCTACCAAACAATACTACATGCCCTAACCTTTGAGATTTTGGCTTTCGAAAACATAGAGGCTTTACTTCCATAAAAATCTCCATTGTTTTCTTCCCCAAATAACTGAAAACATCTGCAAACTCTTATTGTTTTCTGAAATACCATCTTCCATTGCTTATAAACTAAAGTGCTAATTATTTGGTTTGTAGAATTGGACAGAAAATGTAAACCACCAGGCAAATCAAAAGTCAAAAATGGCTGCTTCTTCCCCAAACGGCCCCCTAGTGCTAAGCTACAGCAGAAGAGAGTGCAAGAGATTATGCCTCTGACCTGTGTCCCCCAACCAAACCTACCACTTTGGATGGGGCTAACACTCACCTTCTTCAGTGTCACGACCTTGAGTGGTAAAGTTTTCTTCTGTGGGGACTCCTCGTCCACAGAGATTTCTTCAAGGTCAGCAGAGATTGTGTCAGACTGGAGAAGAGAGGGGCTGCTGCTGGAGTGGCGTGGGCGCAGTGAGGGGAGCTGCCAAGGAGGAGAGTAGAAGGAAAAAAGTTAAAACTTGTGTGCTTTCCTCCAAATTACTGGCGTTCTCTTGTTGCTTAATGGTTGAAAGACTAAGACCCCAAAGTGAAAAAACAAGCCAAGAAAAGATCTCCTTCCTCCCTCTCTTCACTTCCGGTACCTATGCAAACCAAAGACCAATAGCCTTGGGCCACGCTCTGGGTCGTGGCACACTTTTGCCAATCCCCAAAGACAGAAACTTCGAACTGCTTGTTTGATCAAAACCAGAATTCTGGTGTTCTCTCTCTACTGATGCTAACTATAAATCTTCTTTGAGTCTGATCTTTGTTTTGATTTTGGCCCTGTCTTTGGAAGTCTGGTTCTTGTGGAGGTTGAGTTTTGGGGTTAAGATCTAGGCTTGGCATCCAAACTATAATCCTTGCTCCTATCATTTCAGGAATTGTCTGGATCAGATCTTGACTCTGTCAGTTGTTTATCTTAATCCTGTCAAGACTGATCTTCTGGAATTATTAGAAAATCTACAGAACTAGCCCTGATTAGAATTGCTTTCTTAGTTTTCCTAAGGGGATAAAATTGATCATTTGGGTTTTCCTTGGGCTTCAGCACACTAATTTAGTTCATTCCAATTTGAACCTCATGGCACACTTGAATCTGAGGCACTGGTCTCCGCCATGGTCATTTGGATGTGGATCGGAATCTCTGATTTGATCTTTAACAAATACTGGTCTAAGCTTTGGGCCTATGGCAATGAACAAAACAAAATCTTTGCTGACCTGGAGCTGACATGCTTTCTTCTGTCTCCTGTTCAGGACAGATGGCCTTCAAACTCTCAAAGCCAAAGACAAGGGGCCCTGAGGAGGATTTGTCCAAGGTTCTGCCCCTGGAGAACTCCTGGCTAGAGTCTAAGGCGCCCCCTTATTACTAGCAGGCCCCATTGGGGGCTCTTGGGAAGAAGTCTCATTGCTTCACCAGCCCCAAGCCCGATTCTAATAACAATAATGACAACTAACTTTTACTGAGGGCTTTACTCTGCTTTAATCTGTATCATTTCCTTCCTTTTGCTAGCTTTGGGTTTAGTTTGCTCTTCTTTTTCTAGTTCCTTCAGGTGAAGGGTTAGGTAGTTAAGTTATTGATTTGAGATCTTTCTCCCTGCCAGGCAGGGAGTGTTCTTCATAGATGCCTTTCATTCTAAACGTGCAACAATTCTTTGAAGCACCTGCTCTTTCCCGATGGGGAAAACCAGGTCTGAGAGATGACGTGACTGGCCCTCATTCTCACGGTGGCCAAACAAACATTTGAAAGGTCTGCTTGCCTTTAGAGCCCATGTTCTTAACCACTGCGCACTCCTGTCTCCTAACTGTAAGAGCCAGGAAGAGGGGATGTCCCATACTCAAGTTCAGGGAGTTTAAAGGCAACAACCAGAAGAGAGGGTGTGCCTCCTTCCTTAAGAAGGGCCGCAGAGGGAGAGTCAGGTCTGTGAGCAGTAAGAAAACTGCTTTGCAGCCTTTGCAGTTTCTTAAATTACTGAATTCAATTTGTTTCCACAAGAAGATGTTCACAATCTGCCAGTACCTCTTATCTATTTGTCCTCAAACAAAAAGGACATGAAATGTCTTGGAGAGTAATCTAGGCGCCCACATTCCTAACACTTCAGATAAGACAGCAGGTGAAAATCTGGCAGGGAATAAAACACCAGTTCAGTCTTGGTATTTCTAAAAGAACGATACACGGGAGGTTCCTCTCCCACAATCTCCCAGTTGCTCGGAATGTCACATGATCCATTACGGATCCTGCCCCTTCAAGGAACCCAGCCATTGGCCATTTCCCTACTTGCTCAGCATCTATGTAGCCCGGGGAGGGGGGGGGGGTCAGGACCCTCGACTTGATGCTATCAACCACCCTGTCATTGAGGGTTGTGACCTTGGCACTTAAGG
Source organism: Neomonachus schauinslandi (assembly GCF_002201575.2). NCBI lineage: Eukaryota > Metazoa > Chordata > Mammalia > Carnivora > Phocidae > Neomonachus > Neomonachus schauinslandi. The sequence continues at coordinate 30,531,704 of NC_058419.1, read as the reverse complement.
GAAGTCTCCCATGCAAAGATCGATCTGGTGGTTGATGGCTCAGGTTCGGTTAACACCCCACCCTGTCTTCAGCCCTGTTTCTCAGAAGAGGGACCACGGGAGCAGGCCAAAGATGTGAGGAGTGGGCCCAAACCAGCCATTTAAGAAAACTTGTCTTGGGCTATCATGGCTTTCCCTATCCACCCCCTTCATTGCAAGAGGAAATGCCCCTAGAATCTTTACCTTTAATTTTCAACCCCCTCCCCCCTGCCAAATCATCCTTTTAGAGCAATGGCATGTCTGCTCTGAGAGTCTCTCTGTTGCTGGGACTAAGAGAAGAGGGAGAGAGGGAGACTTCCAGGACCCAGGTTTCCCCTTCCTTTCTTTTTTTTTTTTTTATAGTGCTTTATTTTTTATTAACATATAATGTATTATTTGTTTCAGAGGTACAGGTCTGTGATTCATCAGTCTTACACAATTCACAGTGCTCACCATAGCCCATACCCTCCCCATGTCCATCACCCAGACACTCCATCGCTCCCACCCAGGTTTCCCCTTTCTGCATGTGAGAAATCACCCTGTAGCACTTGGTCGTGTACATCTGGGTTTTTGCCACTGGGTGGCAAGGGAGTGTCACTGTGGAGACAAGCAAAAGCCGGTGTTGGTGTTCAAAACTGAGGATTAGAAGTGACTTTTCCTGCTGTGGTGCAAGAGGGCAAGAGTCCGCTGACCTAGGGCCTGCTTTATAACCATAAGATCGGACCCGCTGCTGACAAACTCAGTGTTTGCTTGTCTATCCTCAACGGTTAAATGTAGCCAGCAGAACTTTCACACATGGTACAGAAACCAGAGTGAGAGATTTGGGGTCTTAAACAGACGTGTCACCAGTAAGCCCCAGTGACCTTTTGCCAAATGCAAAATCATCAGCTCCTAGGTGGAAAAGGGTCTCCCCATTGTGTGGCCTTCTCAGTTACCCAGGGATCCTTGGGTATCATCCCGCCCACAAGCTGAGAGAAGGAGGAAGGTAGCTGCTTAGGGTGATTTCCCTGACAATATTTCCGGCTCGCCCCTGGAACATTTCTAGATCAGAGCTCCAGAAGAGTCTAACTGAGCAATGGTTAGGGTTATCTGGAGGTAAAAGACTGCTCTATGCATGTGCATAGACTAAAGGTATACCCTTCTCCCTGTTGAGGCAGGCACAAAGAAACTGAATATCTTAAAGCCTGGGATGTTGGAAAGACCATGGGTTTTGAGGTCAACGCATCTGGGTCAGGTTTCCAGGTCTACCATTTATTATCTGGGTGAGACTGAGCAATTTCTTTAACCTCTCTGAGTATTCTATCCTCACAAGCAACTGTTTGAGGTAGAGGTTAATATTATACCCACTGGAGATGAGGAAAGGAAGGCTCAGAGAGGTCAAGCAATCAGCCCAAGATCACAGAGCCAGTAAGTAGCAGAGCGAGAATTCAAGCATAGGTCTGTCTGTCTGACTCAGCTGCCATACTTGGCCCAATTCCCCTCTATTACCTCAGTGATCTTGGAGCCCCCAGTCCACATTCCACTTCTGGGCACATGTTGGGGCACAGCTCCAAACATAAGTCCAGAAACAGCTCCATGCACATTACTACTCCCAGATCTAGGCAGAGTTCTGGAAACTTGAGATCTCTGTAGAAGAACGAAAGAACATGGCGGTTGGAATGCCTGCACATTAACCAACAGTGGAATGTCACCGCCCTAAGACTTAACGCATTCTTGGGGTGTGTCGAGTGAATATGGTAATGTTAACCAACACTGTGTGCTGGGCACTAGGTCAGCGCATCGTGTATTTCTACACTCTCCCTTCTTCACAATCAGCTGGGGAGCAAGGCCATATTCCCCCCTCCTTGCTTTTTGGCAGATTGGGGTGGGGGTGGAGGGGGGGAAGATTGAAAGAGGAGGAGTCTAATTAGGCACTGATGCTTGAGTTCACTATTACCTGTAGAGGTCTGCCTCTCTGGGGCTCTGGAGAGGGGCAGATTCTACTTGCTGATATTTCAGGCTCAGGATCCAACATGAAGATGCTGTCATGGGACAGGGCTTTGCTGCCCATGCTGCTCTTGGCCCTGAACAGGAAGGAAAAGGTCTTGTAAGAGCAGCCCAAGGGCGGTAGGAACTGAAGACACGTGTATATCCATAGCATGACATTTCACAGACACCTCAGAAAGGGGGCAAGGATACAAGGTGCTGACAGAGAAGGTTTTCCATGAGAAATGAAGTGAAAAAATAAAGAATAGTATGGTCTCATTTAATATATATGCCCAAGGGCACCTGGGTGGCTCAGTCAGTGAAACGTCTGCCTTCGACTTGGGTCATGATGCCCGGATCCTGAAATCGAGCCCCACATCCAGCTCCCTGCTCAGTGGGGTGTCTGCTTCTCCTTCTGCCCCCCCCCCCGCCACTCGTGCTCTCTCTCTCTCTTAAATAAATAAATTTTATATATATATATATATATACCTATATTACATACACATATAGTTTATGTTCATAGAAAAAAATCAAGAAGGATATCCACCAAATAATTAGTGGCAGCTCCCTCTGGGGAATGGCATTGGGGGCAGGGGGAAGGAACCTTAATTTCCTACTTTATGTACTTCTGTATAATTTTGATTTTTTAAATTATCAACACATATCTATTTTATATAATAGTTTTGAGATATGGTTTACATACCATACAATTCATTCATTTAAAGTGTATAATAGCAGCAATGCTGTGGAATGGGAGGGAAGATCCTAAGTCTATTATTAAGGTAAGAGTTATAAAAGATCTTTCACACCCAAATTTCTCTCTAGTGTTTTTGTTTTGATTTAAAATACCAAACATCTGCCCAGATACTGGAGACCCTCATTCACTAGATTTTTTCCTCTTTCACACAAGGGCTCTGGGATACATCTGTCTGATTTTCAAAGCCATCTTATGCACCCACCCCCAGCTTGTTAACCCAGATGGAAATACCTTCTGATTGGGAATAAAACCAGGTTGACAACAATTAAGCGCTAAGGCAAATCAGGGAAAAGTTAGAAACAAATGAAGGGCTAACAGCACAAAAGACTCCTTTTGGAATGTTGGGAATATATTTTACCTGTGAAAAATTTCAACCAAAGACATCACAAGAAAAGAAGACTACAGACTAATATCTCTTATGAAATAGATGTAAGAATCTTCAATAAAATACTAGTAATCTGAATCCAGCGACATAAAGAATTATACACTATTACCAAGTAGAACTTGCAAGAAATGTGAGGTTATCTTAATATATGAAAATCAATTAACATAATACGCCATATCAACAGAATAAAAACAAAAACTGTGGGGTCATTTCAATAAATACAGAAAAAGCATTTGTAAAATCCAAATACATAATAAATACACTCATGATAAATACTCTCAACCTTGACAGAGGACACCTGTGAAAAACTCTCAGCTAATGTCACCCTTAATGATGAAAGACTGAATGTTTTCTCCCTCAGATCAGGGACAAGACAAGGATGTCTGCTGTTGCCACTTCGATTCAACCTTGTCCTGGGGGTTCTAGCCAAGGCAATTAGGTAAGAAAATTAAATAAAAGGCGTCCATAATGGACAGGAAAATGTGAAATTATCTCCAATCATAGATGACACAATCTTGTGTATAAAACTCCTAGGGAATCCAATAAAAACTACTAGAACTAATACATGAGTTCAGCAAGGCTACAGGTTAAAAGACCAATACGTAACAATTGATTGTATTTCTATATACTTGCAATGAACAACCCAGAAATGAAATGACAAAAACACTTCCAATTTTCAACATTTACAATAACATCAATAAGAATAAAGCATGTAGGAATAAATTTAATGAAAAATGTGTAAAAATTATACTCTGAGCACTCTAAAACACTGATGAAAGAAGTTAAAGAAGAAAACCTAAGCAAATGAAAAAGCAACCTATGCTCCAGGCCTTGGAAGCCTTAATCTTGTCAAGATGGCAATAGTCCGCAAATTGATCTACAGATTTAATGTGATCACTATTGAAATTCCAGTTGCCTTTTTTCTTTTCTTTAGCAGAAGTGGACAAGATAATCTTTAAATTCATCGTGAAATGTAAGGGGCCACAAACTGATAAAACAATCTTGAAAAAGAAGAACAAAGTTGGAGAACTCACACTTGCCAATTTCAAAACTTACTACAAAGCTACCGTAATCAAGACAGTGTGGTACTGCCATGAGGATAGACATATAAATCAATGGAATAAAATGGAGATTCCAGAAATCAACTCATCCATCTATGGTTAATCAATGCGCAAAAGGGTGCCAAGACCGTTCAATGGGGAAAGAATAGTTTTTTCAACAAATGATGCAGAGACAACTGGAAAGATACATACAGAAGGGAGAAGTTAGACCCTATCTCATACCATATATAAACATGAACTCAAAATGGATCAAACACCTAACTATAAGAGCTAAAACTCTTAGAAGAAAACACTGGGGGGTATATTTTCATGACCTGGATTTGGCAATGGATTCTTAGAATATGACTCCAAAAACTTAAGCAACTGAAGAAAAAAATAAATGGATTTGATCAGAAATAAGCTTCGAAGGATACTAGCAAGAAAGTGAAAGAACAACCCACATAAAGGGGGGGGGATATCTGCAGATTGTATATCTTTTTTTTAAAGATTATTTATTTGAGGGGCACCTGGGTGGCTCAGTCGTTAAGCGTCTGCCTTCGGCTCAGGTCATGGTCCCAGGGTCCTGGGATCCAGCCCCGCATCGGGCTCCCTGCTCAGCAGGGAGTCTGCTTCTCCCTCTGACCCTACCCCCCTCATGCTCTCTCTATCTCATTCTCTCTCTCAAATAAATAAATAAAATCTTTTTAAAAAAAAAGATTATTTATTTGAGAGGAAGAGAGCAGAGCGAGCGAGAGAGAACACAAGTGGAGGGGGGAGGGGCAAAGGGAAAGGGAGGAGCAGATGACCCCCTGAGCAGGGAGCTTGATGTGGGGCTTGATACCAGGACCCTGGGATCATGACCAGAGCCAAAGGCAGACACTTAACCGACTGAGCCACCCAGGTGCCCCTGCAGATTATATATTTGATAAGGGATTCATATCTGGAATACATGAGAAACTCTTACAATTTAATAAAAAAAGATAAAGAACCCAATTTTTTAAATGGGCAAAGGATCTCAATAGATATTTCTCCAAAGAAGATATACAGAGAGCCAACAAGCACATGAAAAGATGCTCAGCCTTTCACTAGCCAGTCAGGGAATATAAATCCAAACCATAATGAGATAGATACCACTTCAGACCCAAGAGAGTGGCTAGAAACAAAAACTCAGAGAGTAACAAGTGTTGACAAGGCTGCGGAGAAATTGGAACCCCCACGCGCTGCTCGTGGGAATGTAAAATGGTGCAGGCAGGCATTTTGGAAAACAGTCTGGTCTGGTGGTTTCTCAAAAACATGAACATTAAATTACCATATGACCCAGTATACTCCTAGGCATATACCCAAGAGAAATAAAAACATACATTCATCCAAAAACTTGTACACAACTGTTCGCAGCAGCATTCTCCATAATAGCCAAAAGATGGAAACACCCAAATATCTGTCATCTGATGAACAGATAAAATGTGGTGTATTCATACACTGGAATACTACTCAGTAGGATGAAGGAATTAAGTATTGGATTCATGCTACCACATGGATGACCCTGGAAAACAAAAACATGCTAAGGGAAACAAGCCAGTCACAAAAGGCCACATACCATATGATACCATTTATAGGAAGTATCCAGAATAAGCAAATTGATAAAGACAGAAAGTAGATAAGTGATCACTTTGGGCTAGAGTGGGGAGGGAATGGGGATTGACTGCTAATGGGTACAGAATTTCTTTTAGGGAGGGGTGGAAATTTTAAATTAGATAAAATAATTGTTTAAAATTTCAGGTACTTTTTTTGCACTTATTACCTTTATTACAAAACATTTACTATAATACATGTAGGTTGGCACTTTAAAAAATACTTTTTTTTCCCCTAAGTAGGGCTCCACGCCCAGTGTGGCACTTGAACTCATGACCCTGAGATCAAAAACTGCATGCTTTACTGAGCCAGCCAGGCACCCCTAAAAAAGAATCTTTCTTTTTTTTTTTTTTTGAGAAAGAGAGTGAGAGCGAACGGGGGGAGGGGGGAGCAGAGGGAGAGAGAATCTTAAGCAGGCTTCACACCCAATGCAGAGCCCATTGCGGGGCTCGATCTCACAACCCTGAGATCATGACTTGAGTTGAAATCAAGAGCGTAACACTCAACCGACTGAGGCACCCAGGCACCCCCCCCTAAAAAACAATCTTTAAATGGTACCCAGAGTAGCAGCTCGGGCACTGTAGGACCAGCCCCCACCCCGTCATTGTGAGCCTGTCTGACTGTGGGGCATGCACACGGATAGATCTGATAACCACACGCTCCGAGGACAATCGGGTGTTATGGGGATTGAAATGGCGCCCATACCAAGGTAGCCTGTGGGCCAGCAAGAGGAGAGGAGGCAGATGCCTTCGTACTCCCCACTTCTTCTTCTGCCCCCACTGCCCCCTGTCCTCCCCCCACCCCGCAAGCCCTGTGCGCACTTGCCTTCTTGGTGTGGAGAACGCATCAGAACCAGTGGACCATCTTGGAGGCGGACGGACAAGTCGGAAGGGGGAAATGCAGAACTTTAGGAGAGACGGCTCTCGCTGATTTGTAGAGACGAGGCAGAGTAGACCCAAACTCCCCTCTCCCCTCCCCCACCCTCTGGTTTCTAGCAGGGCTAGCGTAGGCTACTGGGAGCTATTGGGCTGTGGTCTATATCATGGCGTGATTTGCGAGGTATGAAACAAACCCCTCTGTCCAAAACCATCCCCCGCAACCCCCAGCAAAGCTATCTGAAATTCCTCACACTCAACGCACTCATGAAGGGCCTCCTGAAGGAGACCGAGGTGCTAACTGTCGTGTTTGCTGACTGTCCCATTTCCAGCAAGCCAAGCCTCGAGGGAGGGGGTCGCGGCACAGATGAGCTCTGTGGGCGGTGCAGATAAGTCTGGAATGTTCGGGCCAGGGGAACAGGCCCAAGTGGAACTGCGTAGAGGGGGAGCTGACGGAGCCAGGGAACAGCCGGGGGTACTGGATGGTCAGATATGGAAGTGGGGGCGTCACAGATGAAAACTGGAACGGGGTGGCTGAGAACCAGTCTTCCCCATTCTGGGACCAGTTACAGCATGGCCCCCCTTCCCCACCCCCCCCCCCCCCCCCCCCCCCCCCCGCCCCGTCTCCTGGGATGTTGCCAGCTCCTTTTCTTTGTTTGTTTTTACATTAACACAAGTGATTTCGCGCCGTGGCCTCCACCCAGCTCAACCTGGCTTCAGCATCTGAGATTTTAATCACACATTAAGAGATGGAGCCTCCCCCGCTGGGTAAGCACAGGTCTATAGTCTGAGGGCCGGGCAGGCTAACCAGGCCCGGCTGCCCGCATGAGGCAGGCTGTCTTTATGTTATGGAACAGAAGCCTCCAACGCCTCACTAGGGGTGGGCCGCATGGGTCACACAGCTGTGACAGGGGAGGGCCGCCCTGGTCTGTCTGTACCCAGTGCTCTCGGGGTCAGGGACGTGCAGCGGCCAACCTACTGAGCTCCGCACCCCAACAATAAGCATCGGGGTGAGCGCCGAGAAGGGCCCCCAGGCCACGGTCGCCCACCGGGCCTTACCTGGCCTCACTGTGCTGACCTTCCCGAACTGGCTTCAGAGAAGGGATGTTAATACTGTCGCTGGACAAGCTTGGCTTTAGCCTCCTCGCTCCCTGGGCATCTTCCAGCTCTTTTTTCTTCCTCTTGCCAAAAAAGTTCTTGAAGGCTTTGAATTTGGATTTCTTCTTTCCTGGAAGTTAAGGAAGGAGAGCGAGGCAGAGTGTGACAGTGGAAGGGGAGATGGGGAGGAAACGGGGCCTCTGTGACAGGAACAAGGACTGTGATCCCAGGTGCCCTGCAGACTTGGCCCTCGCCAACCCCCACCCCCCACCCCGGGGCCCACGACACCACACCACCATGCATGTGGCCTGCTCCCTTCTTCATAACTCCGTAGGACAAAGTGTCCGAGTTCTGGGGACAGCAGAAGCTCGGGCCCCAGCTTGTGGTCTTCGGGCAGGCCTCTCTTCAGGCCCACCTCACCAGGCATCCACTTGCCTGGCCACTGCAACCATGAACACACACCTCGGTCCTGACCCAAGAAGTTCATTCGTCTGCAGCAATTATTGAGCCCACATAAGCACAGGGTGCCCCCCTGACTTCACACTGGTGTCTGGAGTCACCGCCACCCAGTTGGGGAGGCGAGCTTCCACATGTGAGAAAGCCCCTCAGGACCCCTGGAGTTGCAGGTGGGAGCCGGGACTGGCCAGCTTGTGTGCTGAAAGGATGCCGACCCGCGGGGCGAGTGCTATTGGGGCGGTGCAGTCAGGGAAGCTGTCCTCGAGGAGGGAATTTAGGAGCGAGGGAGAGGGCTAGGAATTGGGAAGAAAGGGCCACCAGGCAAAGAAGCTGCCTGTGCAAAAGGCGTGACAGAATCAGATACCAAAGGGTTTTGCAAGGAGTGCGTGTGTGCATGTGTGTGTGCGTGCATCTGGGTGTGCGCGCGTGAGTGCGTGCATGTGTGTGTGTGCGCGCGTGAGTGCATGCATGTGTGCGTGCTTGAGTGCGTGCGTACGTGTGTCTGCGTGCGTGAGTGCGTGTGTGCGTGCTTGAGTGCATGCGTGCACTATGTGCACTGTGTGTTCTTCCATTTTTGCCGGTTGGTTTGGATTATCTAGGGGTCTACTGCCCGCTGCACCTGCACATAATTGCAAGTTTGCGCTATCTACATTAACCACCAGGGCAGAAGCAAGGCATTGGAGCTTTAAATGCTCCTAAGGCTTTGTTAGGGCATTTTTTTAGTTTCCTAGCAAGCACATGTATCTTTACTGGGGCCCAGCAGAAGAGGGGCGAGGAGAGGGGAGTGCGTGCCGCATTCTTCAGAGGGAAGGAATCAGCTCTTACTGCTTTCACACGCCATAATTTACCAGCATAGGTGTCTCATCCAAATTCCCAACAGTCTGGTCTCTGGAAGGCCTCTTGCCATCATAGCAATGGTGCCCTGGCAGGGAAGGGCCCAGGCAAGGGAGTTGCCAATGGGGCTGCCATTAAAAAGGCTTAGTGGTGGAACGGAGAGTACCACCCAAGAGTCAGAACAGTCTGGAATCCTCGACTTGGCTCTGCTATCAATTAGCTCTGTGACTTTGGGTAAGTCACTCAACCTCTCTGGAACTCAGCAGGAAAATGAAGGGATCACACCAGTCAGCATCTCCCAAAGTGCGTTCAGAGGGCTATCATTGGTCTATTGCATGAGAAAGGGGTCTGCGGGCCAGTCATTCTGAGAAACGCTGGATTAGGCAAAGTTTAGGGATCTGCTTTCCAACAAGACTTTTCTGGAACTTCAACATGCCTATGTGAACAGTGAAGCTTTAAGATACTGGGCAGCAATGTTGTCTCCCAAATGCATGTAAGCAGAATGTCTGGCAGAACACACTATGGGAAATGCTGAACTAGGGTTCCTTCTAGCTCTGGAATCCTATGGCCTATGAGAAAGGTTTCTAAACTTCAAGAATTGAAGGGACACTGGCATTCAGTCCAGTGTCCCACCAGTCACAACAATCAACCCTTCTCTCTGTATGCCTAAAACTTGACTGTTGGCCTTCCAAGTTTTACACCTGAATGCCCTCTAGTCTGCCTATCCATCCATCTATCCATCCATCCATCCATCCATCCATCCATCCATCCATCCATCCAACAAATATTTAAGACCAAGCACTTACCATGTTTTGGGTATCAACGAGAAAGGAGTAAGATACAGTTCTGTGTCTTAGCTACTGTCCCCCACATCAAGGCTGTAGGCAGGCCCTCTTTTGCGTCCCCTACAGCAACCGACACTGTGAAAGGCATGCAGTAGCTCCCAAGGGACAACTGAGTCCATTGAGGGATGCAGAATACCAACACAGCTGTCACTTCCCTTAAATTTAGGTCGCCAAGCAGAATCATCCTTAAGCATCCTATAATTTAAACACTGGCCCTTGTCAGGGTTGATATAAGTTGTAAAAAGTGTAAGTAAAGAGCTTAGCATAGGGTCTGGCATGGTGCAAGTGCTAATAACTGTGAGCTAGTACTAGGGAATCAATAATTACTTGTTTCCTTTTTTAAAAAAATTTTTTTTAAATAAAC
>NC_058419.1:30507759-30521425 GCF_002201575.2 Neomonachus schauinslandi | reverse complement strand
AGGCTCTACCCACGGAGTCAGCCAGGTGCCCCAATAATTACTTGTTTATTAAGACCAGATTCAATTCTATCTGTAGAATTGGTCTATCAGTTCTATTTATCTATAGATAAATAGATATGGGGAAGCAGCCCCATATCTATCAATCAATAGTGATCTGTAGAGTATAATGATTAGAAGCAGAAGCCAGCGTGGGGTGGGGCAATGCAAGAAGACAGAGGACTGTATGCTTGATAATCACTGCTTAAGTAATTCCTGTTTGGGATGGCTTGGGCCATTTCTCATCTACTAGGATGTACCTAAATAGGGTCATGATGGGGACCAACTTGGCGATTCTACCTACGGATAGAAAGACTAAAACACGAAGATACAGCAGGAAACATATTTTTTCAAGTTTCCTTCTATAATTTTTTCTCAGGAAAAGTTCAACTAATTTCTATAATGATAAATTATTTAGAACGATGCTTGGGGGTGGCTTGAAAATGATCGAGCATTACTCTACTATACTAATTGCTATGATCAGTTCTTTGCTGGAAAAAATTTATCAACTGGATCTCTTGGGGGAAATGCCCTTATCTGTAGTATTTGCCTATTTCTCTGGTGTAAAAGTCCCTGCCAGTTTTCACCCAGAACAGATAAGATTTATTGATTCTTGATGGGTGGTCTCCTTCTGGTCTTCTAAAAGAGGAACAACTTTATGCTCAGAGTGTTTAGAAACATAGTGATCGTTGCCCCTCTTGCTTCAAAATCCCCGACTAGAAGGGAGGAGGGCAAACCTGCTTCTCACAAACCAGCAAAAAGGCAGAGATGAGAGAGTCAGCGGCTAGCAGCCGCACTTGTAACACTATCTATAAACACTTAATAATTGGATAAAAACACTTCTAATAAACATCCGGGCTCTGAAGCTGAATGTACCAAGCATAATCATCGTATGGGCAGACAAAATTAGGCACTGACACCTTTTTATGTCCCTAAACCAGCAAAATGACTAGAGACTTTAGAACCATAACAGGGGCTAACATTTAATGATGCATGTATTTCAATTTCTGTGCCCCCCCCCCAGTTTTCCATTTTTGCTGGCCAAAAACAACAACCTATTTTCCCATGAGGATCCAAAATACCTTAAGTAACATGTGTCTCTTTCAACTACGGGCACTAGAAGGAAAATAATGTTTCCATTCGTCCCTGTGGGCTAGCTCTGAGTATGTGGGCATGGGGGTGGGGGCAGGTAGAGCTCTGTTGGTAGAGCTGGGGGTGCACCAGGAGATGGTAACCACCATGGTGGGTTGGTGGCTCACTGACCTCGGGCAGTGACTAGGAAGCGGCACACGGCCTTACCGAGCAACCCATTGCCACATATCCAATATCAACTGCAAGAGTCCAAGTCTTTGGCCTGTTTTGGCTTAGGAGACCTCCCGAGCCCCAACCACATCAGACCCCATGTGTGGAGATCGGCCCTGAGAAATAGATACGAGTCTGGGAACATTCCACAAGCTATGTATTCTGCAACCCCACTGAAATCTGAGAGAGTTGCCCTATATTCAAGTGTATGAAATGGCCTTTCAAGCTCTCTTTTGTAAAGGGGTGCCTTTAAATTACCAGCAGCTGAGCCCTGCCTAGGCTGGTTTTCGAAAGAAGCTGAAGTGCCAAAGGCTAGATAGACCTAGGCAGCTGGTAGAGGTCGCCACCCTCATTTGTATCCAGCCATGTTTATGTAGGTCACCTCCACACTGGGTAACAAGTGCCCCCGCCAGGTACCGCAGTGGTGGGCAGTGAGCTCCCGGCCACCAGCTTCTGGACTTCTCCTATAACAAAGCCACTGATTTCCCTGTCCGAGCCCAAAGACCACGTATTCCCAGACAGGAGCTCTCAACATCCTCATCCAATGAGGGCCGTGTGTCACATGCCAGAAAACAGCCCACGGAAAGCAGTTTTTTCCCCCCAGAGAGGAAAACACTGTTAACTCCAATGAAGAAATCATCACTTCTGGGTTGTATATTTGCTTATCCACCGCGCACACAGGCAGCCCACCTGGGCTGAACTTAATGGGGCTTTAAAAATGCATCGCATGACAGTGACCTTGTTCTCTTGCATCGCTGCTTAGAAAGAAAACATTTCTAACTAGCCTTTCTCTCCATCAACCTCCAAACAGCCACGCTATTCTCTGGCTAGCAACGACTAGCTCTAAAAATGTACCCAACTGTCTGATCTTTTAAAACAACAAAATCTTGCGAGCAGAGAAAAGGCATTTCCTTACCTTCACCCTTCATCAAGATGCACCGCATTGCCACCTTCCTTTGTAGGCATCTGTCTAGCTCATATCCAAAAAGATAGGTCAGTTGGTTTAGTAGGGTGAATGAACGGAATCTGGTGCCTTGGTGAAGAGGCCTATCATTCATTTTTTTATCTGTTCATTGAATGAGTATTTGCGGGATCTAAGGACTCTCTCTCTGAGACCCAATACAAAACAATGGTGACACCAAAACGAAGCCCCAAGCCCTGCCTTCAAGGATCCGTGCACCAGGTTCAGCATCCCCCGCCCCACATCAGCCCCACATCAGCAGTAAAAGCGGGCCTCTAGGAAGCCACAAGAAGGTTCCATTCTGTTCTTCCGGATCAAGTCTTCCACATCATACGCTACTTCAACAAAAATTGGAGAACAACCCAGTGAACTGTTGCATTTAGTCCTATCTTTAAATTCAATGTCTTATTTTATGTCTGATGGTTCCTTTGCAGTGGAGGGATGTCGATGAGGCTTACCACTATCTAGTGACCTTTGCCTTCCTGAACTGATACTCACTCGCGGTTACATATCGCTCCTAGGTGGCCCCACAATTTAGGGAATGGACACACATCTGAGTAAGTTTTGCAAAAAGAACTTTTGTAAGTTGAGCCCCACTTAACAGAAGCCTGTGGTGGCATCTTTGGTTTGTATTCCCCCTTTATTCCTCAAATTACAAAAAAATCTGGATTACTCTCTACAGTAAAACCTCAGTTGAATCTCTCAGGTCATGGTCTGCTCCAAATTTTTTTTTTTCTAATTAAGCAGAAATATTTCTCCTGCCTTAGTAAGTAGAAACTGGTAACCATCCCCAAAGAAGATTGCAGGGCCTCAGACAAACCTTGTGATATCAGAGTTGGACCCCCCAAAAAAGAGGCAAAAAAGCCCTGCAAAGTAAGTGCAGACTGAGTCTAGTGTTATTAGAAATTTGATATGAACTCGTTTGCTTGTGGCTTCCTTTTTTTCCTAGGGGTTAAACACAGTAAACGAATCTAGTTCTAGATGGCAAGATTCCACTGGGCTACTTACCCTCATCGCTGGTGTCCAGAACTTCCAGACTTCCAGAAACTTCACTTAGTGATTCAGCCATAGTAGGATCACTAAAGTAAAATATTGAGTGAAAAAGCAAAAGATCATCATTTGATATCCAGGGCCTAACATGCTCGTTTTACCTTACTCTTTATCCTTCCGTTAGATTCTTAAACCATTCAAGGAAAACCAGACAAAGAGAATTGCCATGAGAGCGAATTACCCTTCCTTAAGAAAAAGCTCATGACTTCATTTATATGAAATGTCTAGAACAGGTAAATACACAGAAATATACATGCAAAAATGTTTATCATTGCATTGTTTTAAATAGCCAAAAATGGGAAGCAATCCAAGTGACAATTAAAAGGCTAATTCTCTCATGACTCTGATTCCATGTCATGGGAGAATCATCCGTCCTTATGCTTTTCTCCATCAGTACAGATAATCAATTGAGCATCAACTGTAAATTTTCCATTCAGTCTAGCCTTCTAGCAAAAGCTAGGGCTGACAGGTCTAGGGAAACATGTCTGTGGATAACCAGATCTTTAAAAATCAATGCTGACATTTTTGATGCGAGCTTGTGTGGGTTGGGAAGGGGGCTCCGACCAGCACCCTAACCCAGAGAAAGGGTGCTATATTCATACACAGCTGGGAAGCTGTAGAGAGGCGGGCAGAGCTGGGCCTCATAAGAGCTCCCCCTAGGGTCTTGATCCGACCAGTTGAAGGACCATCAAGTGGGGGTTAAGTAGGTTCTGGAGCCCCATTTCCCACGCCAGGTCTGCTCAGCTCCCAGACATAGTCAAACTGCCATTGCTGTTTTGTGCATGGATTCCAGGCCAGTCCTGTCCTGCCCTCCAGCCATACACCCCTGATGCATCTCCGGAAGTAGAGAGGGATGCCCATAGGCTCTGAGGTTAAGGCGGACTTGAGAGGTCACCAGCAAGAGTGACCGAGGCCTTGGAAAGCAAACGCTTCCAAACCACAGTGAGGGCTGACAGGGTCCTGGTGTCGAGATGGCTTCAGACCCTCTCACTGTGAAGTCCTATGATTTCCCATGGTGTGAGTTCTTTCTTACTGTGATGAGTAATAAACCCGACTCGCTCGATGACAGGTGTGTCCTGGCTGGCCTTGGCTGAAAAGTATTGACACTATGTTCAAGTCACTCAAACTCTATGAGCCAATATCACAATTCTGCCTGAAGATGACTTAATCCCAAGCCCATACAATGCTCCCGAATTCTCATGCGCGCGCGCGCGCGCGCACGCACACACACACACACACACACACACACACACACACGTTCCACCTGGAGATTTAGGAGGAGCAAAGGGATGGAGAAAGTCAGAAGTGCCTCAGAAATCCCGAGGGAGGACAGGAGAATTCCTTGGGCTAGGAGCAATTCCCATCATGGGTGAGTTCCTGGGCCAGCATAATAAACATAGCAGTACCCCCGCCCCGACACTAAGGAAGGCTTTTTATACCCTGGGGAAATAAACTCTCTCTGAGCTTTGGAGAGGTCCGTAGAAAAGGAGCCTGTTTTCCAAAATACCAGGCCACAGTAGGCTAATATTGTCCTTAACCCACCACTGGCAGGGGTAGAAGACAGTGAAGCAACAACCAGAGAGGAAAATACAGAAGCCAAGAGGGAGAACAATGAAAGAGGACACCTTGGTAGCATCTGAACCCCTTAGAGCAATTAACAGAATCACTTGATTTGACTAACTCTCGAGTGTAGACTGTCTCCGATCCTTCCTAGCACACTTGCCTCATCCTCCTAAGCGAATCCCAAGGACCCCGAAGACAGCACCACCATCAGCCGAGCTGTCTCCCTGGCTCAACCAACCAACCAACCACCCACCCACCCACCCACCCAACACAGCGAAACACACATGGCTCCCCTTGATTTGAAATTCTCTTCCCGTTATCACCCCATTTCTTACCACCCCAAAACTTTAAAGGGTTATGTCATCTATACTTACTATCCTTATGTCTTCACTTCTTAGTCTCCTGGGCTCTCTCTCTGAATTGAGGCTTCCGACCTGAACTCCTTCCAAAGCACTCCACCAAAATGGCTCTTATTAAATGCCACTGCAAGTCCCCTGACTTCCCAGCAACATCTGACACGCCCTCCTTTTTGCATAATTTTATCACTTTGCCTTATTGACCGTCATACTCCCCTAATTTTCCTCCAACCTCATTGGCTGATTCTTCCTCAAGCTCCTTTGCTTGACCTTCCTCCTCTCCCTAGATCTGAAATGTTGTAGCCCCTAAAGTCTCTGTCCTTGGCCCTCTTTATCTATGACCGTTTCCTAAATCAGTGCCATTCAGGAGAAACATGAACGTGAACCTCCACTGCAAGCCACGTGCGTTGTTGCAAAATTCCTAGTAGCCGTATTTAAAAAAAGCCAAAAGAAAACTGGTGGGGTTACTTTGACCTCAGTAGAGCCCAAACATTATCATATTTTATTTAACTCAACAGAACCAAAATATTTTACGTTCTTTTTTTTTTTTTTTTCCCCGCGCTAAGTCTTTGAAATTCGGTTTGCATTTCACACAGGTGACAATTTTGAGCGCTCGAAGGGCACGCGTGGCTAGGGGCTACCACATCCTAAATGATCTCGTTCAGACTTGAAGTACCATCTCTACACTGGACTCCAAGGTGTCTGTCTCTAGACTGGATGTCTCCTCTGTACCCAAGGGCCCTATAACCAACTGCCTCGCCAACACCTCCAACTACTGGTGCGTGGAACTCTTGCTTCCCCCATACCCACTCCTTCCCCCACCCCAGTTCCCCCCCTCCCCTGCTCCGAAAAATGCCACTAACCAAATGCTCAGACTGAAATTTAGGAGCTCTTGATTCCTCTCTTTCCATCGTATGCCACATCGAATCCGACAGTAAATCCTGCGAGTCCTCCTTGCATGTATTTCTGGAATCCGACCCTCTCTGGCCCCGTCTGAGCCACCATTATCTTGTTGCTGCATCACTACAATGACCTAACCGGTCTCCTCGCTTCCTTGTTTGCCTCCTTATTCTCCACACGGTGGCCACGTCTGTCCCACCAGCCCCCTGCTCGAAACCCCCCGGTGACTTGCCATCACGCTCGAAGTCCCAGCTCCTTACGCACCCCCCAAGCCTTATGTGATCTGGCCCCATGCTCGTGCCCCCCTGACCGCCAATCCTGTTACCCTCCTCCTTCCTCTCTCTGCTGCAGCCTCAGTGGCCTTCTCACCATGACCCAACACACCCAGGCCCTTTTGATCTCAGGACCTTGGCACTTGCGGTTCCCTTTGCCCAGAGGGCTCTTTCCCCAGCTAGTTGCACAGTTGACTCCTTTGTAGCTTTCAAGTCAGCTCAGATGTTCCCTCCCAGGAAAGACCTCCATGACCATCCTGGTTAGAGCCTCTGGTCTCTCTCCATCACATGACCCTTTATGAACATCCTTACAGCACTCAGTACTACCTAAAATCATATTCTACAGTAATTTACTTGTTTCTTGTCTGTCTTCTCTACTGGAATGTAAATTCCATAAGGTCAGGGGCCTTGCATATTCTGTCCATCACTGGATCTCCTAGCCCCTAGAATGATACCTAGCACACAGCAGGCCCTCAATAAATGTTTGGTGCACGAATGCTTAAATTCAATAAAAGAAGGGGAAGTAACGTAAGAGCCATCTTTGCGGTCAGAAATTTCTTAGAAGTAGAGGCATGCTGTAGGAGCGCTTGTCCTGGGGGAGCGACCCCCTTGTTTTCCCAGCTTTGCAGGGCCTTCCTTCCCTCTTAGCGAGGTGGGCCCCACTCCTAGGCTGTTCATCTATGCAGAACCAAGCACACTCGGGCCCCTCCTGTCCTTGGTGTAGAGAATCTACTCGTAGGTGTCCCAGCCACGAGAACCCTGGGTGTGGAGCCCCACTCAGCTGGGCTAGGCCCGGAACCTCACGGAGGAAGCTTCAGGAACAGATACCCTGCCTTCTCCTACTTACAGCCCTCCACCCCTGGCAAAACTCCTTTCCTGTTGGCCTTGGGCTGACCTTATGAACCAGAGCTTTGCTTCCCAAGTACCTCCTCACAGAGGCATCGTTGTATTTCTTTCGCTTCTCTCATGATGGCTAATCTAAATCTAAAGTGAATTGGTTCCTTCGTTAGACCAGGCCTCTTTAAAAATGGCCTTTGGGCCAAGTCCTCTGGTCTATATTTTTGTGTATGAATGATACTTAGCAAAAACTGCTGTCACCTCATTGGTATCTCAAAAAAGTCACAATGTTTGGTCTTGATCGTGAGCCTCCCCAGCTTCAACTAGTTCATCAACTTCCTGCTGCCGGTAGGATGAGAGCCAAGTCCTTGACTTTCGAGGCCCTCCGCAATCTGGTGTTCCCTGTCCCTCTCCGTTGTACCAGAAGGTCCACCCCCCACTCATGCCCTCACGGCCAGAATTACCCGTCATTCCCCAGACGCACCAGGTGCTCTCACGTTCGGTGCTCTGTCCACTTGGCCTAGAACGTCAACTCCCTCATCCCCACATCCTTACAATCTTACCCGTTCCTCCAGACCCAGCTCAAAGGTCACCACCCGCGCCCCATGCTCTTGGTCCTTTGCCTCCGTCACAGTTGATATCACCTTGAAGACAGGGACCACATCTTGCCCACCCAGATGTCACCAACACCTAGAACGAGGCCAGGCGCATGGAAGGCGCTCGCTGCGTGTTTTTCCAGATGGACGAACACAGGAGCAGGGAGTAGGGGGTGCTGCGGCGACAAATAGGAAATCGGTAGGGAAAGCGGTCCCCCTTTTTAAACACATGGGGACAATATGAGACACACTTTCAGTAAAAATCCCCTCTGCACAAAATCCGTGAAGAAGTTGGCAAGCCGAGTAGGGAAAGAGGAAAGAACGTCTGCTTTTATCCAGTAAATGAGAGGCCTTCAGAACCACTTCCAAGGAGCATAAAGTCATGTCATAACGGGCATCAGGAAGCCCGGCCCAGCAGGGATCTAAAGTTTCATTATCAGTCATCGTTTAAACGCTTGCTTGCTCTGGGCCAACCCTAGATGCTTAGGCCTCGCAACTGCCTATTGCTTCTCAGCCTGTCTGACTTGAGGGCTGAACACGGGCTCTAGGAGGGAAAAAAAAGAAGCAGCAAGGGAATAAGGCCTGTCTTCCAAGGCTGTTGCAATTTTTTAACCACAGCCTGGTTCAGGTTCAAGGACTCAGAAGGCTCTGCTTGACACCTTTGCCGGCTTCCCAGAGTAGGGAAGGCTAACAGAAAGCAGCTAGCCTCGTTTTGTAGCAAATAATCTGGCAGGCTGAAATGCTTTTCGTGGAGTCTGTGGTAGGCAGAACTCTAAGCGTGCGTGCCCTGTAAATCCCCTCTCCTGGAGTCTGGGTGGGTCTGGCCTAATCAGGCAAGCTCTTTTTAAAAGCGTGTCCAGAGGTCAGACAGAGAAGTCAGAGAGATGCGAAGCCACGGCAGACACTCTCCTGCTGGGCTTGAAGGGCCAAACCGCTACGTCGTGGGGAGTGAGGACCACGTGGCAGGGCCCGGCAGGTGGCCTCCAGCCGCTGAGAACAAGCCTTGGCTGACAGCCAGCCAGAAAGTGGGGACCTCAACCCTACCATCTCGAAAGCCTGAATTCTGCCACCCACCAGCTCGTCTGGAAGAAAAGCTCCGACCTTGGATGGGTCCTCAGCCATGGCTGATCCTCTAAGTGCTGCCTCGCGAGCCCCTGACGTACACGGTGCCGGGGCTCCGGACTCGCGGACACTGCGAGGTGGCACATTTGTGTTGTGTAAGACACTTGTTACACAGCAATAGGACACGAATACAAGTCCTACGGGCGCCAGCTCTAGCTGAGGAAGAATGCAGAAGCAGGGTAGGTTTGGAGCCACGGAAGATGAAACACAGAACTCAGTAAGCAGCCCTTGGGATTCTTTGCTCCCTTCCCCCAGCCCAGTTAGCTCTAGAACTTCTGCTTGTGTATGCTCCCAGGAGCAGATGTGAGCCCCCTCGCGCTATCCTGGGTCGAGGGAAACAATCCTGCTGGTCATTTAGCCTGGCTCGGAGAGCCCTTGGCAGAAAGTGCCGCATGGCTTTGGGGGCACCTTAGGTGATGTGACATCTTCAGTGACTTCCGCAAAGCCCCGCCTCCAAGTGCCCATGGGCGCCAGGAGGAAGACACATGAGGGATAGAGGGTCACTTTTCTACACCCCACACCCTCACCTACGGGTGTCTGACCACCACAACCATTGAGCAGATGGCTAAGCACGCTCTAGGGGACTCCTGTCACAGACACCTGTTCTAGAGAAATTGTCACCCAGGCCTTTCTCCCACTCCAGGAGGCCAGAGAAAAATGCAAGCCTGCCACCCCCCACGTCCCCACCATAGATAGGGAAGCCCATTTCAGGGAGACCTCTTAGCACCCTGCTTGTGAGCCAGGGAGCATGGAGACTTGTCCCGGAGACTGGAGGCAGCCTCAAAAGAACAGGTGTCTCAGCGGGAAGACCGCTCAAAATTTCTGTGGAGATATGTCCCACTACCAGAAGAGAGCAAGAGGAAAGATTGCCCCCCATCTCATCTTAAGGGGGCAGCTACAAGAGCTGCACTGGATTGCAGCTTCTTCTCCTCCTCCTCCTCTTCTTCTTCTTTCTTTTTCCTTCTTTGTGCCTTTTCCTCCTCCCATGCTTCCATTTCAAAGGTCTTTAGCTTGCCTCCAGGTCTGCCTTTCCTTCCTCCCCTTTGCGCCTCAACCCCCCAGAGTAAACCAGTAGAAGCTCAGAAAGACCCAACTCAGGCCTTAGATCCCCAGGAGGGGATCCCCTTAGATCCCCAGGAGGTCAAAAATGCAAAGAACTTGGCCGAGAAGTTTCTTTCTGCCATCTCTCCAGTGGCCTCAAAGCCTAGCTGATGGGGAGTCTCATTTTGTCTCGTCAGTCCACATACCCTACGATTAAGGGCTCTGTCCTTGCAGTCAGGGACAATTAATATTACACAGTGAACACAATGAATGAAATTGCAGAGCCTTGCTCCGTGCCAGGCAAGCACCGTGAAAGCTGCTTCTTCGTGTGTTCTTTACTGAAGCCTCACAAGATCCCTATGAGGTGGGCATTATGTCCATCCCCGTTTCCTGGGTGGGGAAACTGAGTCTCGCTGACATGAGGTCATCTGTGCAGGAGTAATAGAGCTAGGGCTCAAATCCGGTTCTGGAGGATTTTGGAGCCCATGGTTCGACCACCACACTCTCCTTCCTCCTAACTCGGCAAAATCTGGTAAGCATTAAATGCCCACCCTCTCCTGCCCCCAGGGAATCTCACATGCTGGCCTATGACAGGACCCAAAAATAGGACACTAGGGAGGTTACTCTCAGCCCCTAACGTCTTTGCCAAGATTCACTGGCCAGTTTAACAACAAAGAATCCTGCCCCAAATGGCTCACTGGCCACACATATTACAATGAGCCATCACGCAGTATTAAAGGGGACACGTCTGTCGCACGGGCCCCTTGGGCGGCCAAGCTGAAGTAGGGTCCCATCCAGGGGAGCAGGAAGCATGGGGGCCCTGGAGGACTCAAGGGAGAGCCAGAATTGAGTCAAGGGGCCCTGAGGATGGACTTCACAGCTTTAAGGGTGTGTCAGGTGCCCAGAGCTCTGGACCCAACCTCTCTGCTAGTGCTCAAGGCCATCCCAAGCGGAGTGTGCCTGTGGTTTTTTAGTTTATGAGGTATTTGTTGTGGTTGCTGTTATTACAGCTCCCGGCGGTCAATAATCCATCAGCTGGGGGTGGGGGGTGTGTGAAAATTTTCCGAGGTGGGGGAGAAAGGCAAAAGGAGAAAGGGGGTGGTGGTGCTGGCGTGGGGCGTGGGCTCTTCGTGGCTGGTTGGAGTCTGTGGGCTATGGCCCGGATGCTTCCTGGCCTTTGAATTCCAAAGGCCTCTAGAAGATGAGACACGGGTAGTCATTTTCTGCAGGGGGTGGGGGAGGAGGTAGGGGAGATAAAGGAGGGAGAAAACCAGGCCCCGGCAATGCGCCGCCATGCCAAGCTGCGCTACCTGTACCTTTTCTGAAGGCAACTTGTAGCTTTTCGGTTCCATCTTCAGGCCCTTTCAGCCCACGGGGTGGGGGCTGGGGGAGGCAGTCTCAGCTTGGCCTCATGGTTATGATAACTAGCCCTTGGCCTCCCGGTTCTGAAGGGCAGGGCACGGAGGTCTCGGAGTGCACTGTGCCTTAACGGGGAAGGGGTGGGTGTGGGGAAGGGGGAGGCCGCGGCCCACAAAGGGCACATGCCCCCTGAAATAAAGACATACCCAAGAATCTGAGAGCCCTGGCCATTCCCGGGCAAGGTGATATCTGAGAGCCCGAGGCCCCAGATTTCCATAGCCCTTAACCCCACACACAGCCCTGCAGCCAGGCAGAGGCAGCTGCGGATTTGGAGTCGCAGGAAGGGTTACGAAAAGGTTCCCTGATCCCCAAATCTCTCCCTTTCCCCCAGCCATGGCATTGACCTCTCCACATGGCCTTGGATCCCCACCGTTGGAATCACTCCCTCTGAACCAGGCCACAAAGTCAGAACCATCTTTCCCAAGGCCCCTCTCTTTGCTACCCCAAAGTCTTTATGCAGCCCTACTAGGGGCTCAGAGCTGCGACGACGAAACACAGCAGTCAGCACTTACTGCATAGTTAATATGGGCACGCATCCTCTCTTTCGATCCTCGGAACGATCCCATGAGGCGGGTACTATTTATTTTCGATCCTCCCCATTCTGCAGATGAGGGAAGCCGAAAGGCTAAGTAACTGCCCAGGGTCACGGGCAAGTCCACGGGCAAGGCGAGGTCATCTGACTCCAGGGCCCACACGTGCTACATAAAACGACCCACTCTCTGCTGACGAGAAACAAGCACACGTGAAAGATTTGGGAACCATATCTGATTAGGAATCAGAAGGCCTGGGTCCTGATTCTGCCCTTCCAACAGATTATCTTTGTGGCCCTGCCACACTCCCTCCAAACCGGGCCTCAGTTCCCACATCTGTAACATGAGGAGGTGAGACTAAATTATCACACGCTCTCTTATGGCATTTTATGACAAGGACCCAAAGGCTAAACTCTAGGCTCCTGACTACATAGAGGAGGGGTCTGTAGGCCCCAAGAGTCTGTGCGTTGCCAAGGGGGGCGGGGAGCAGCAAAGCCAAGCCAGAGAGCTAAGATCTCGAAGTCAAAGAACAAGGGAAGGTGAGAGGGAAGGGAAGGAGCAGATGGAAGAATCGGGGAATGGAAGGCGTGTGGCCACAGAAAGTTCTAGAGGGTGATTTTGTGGGCAGCTCCGCTTAAAGCAGCACGAGGCTGGAGGAATCACGAAAGCCCTGAGAGATGAGCCCCACCTTAAGACGGGCCATCTGCTGGGCAGGAAAGTTTGTTGTCCGCTTAAGCACTGAGGCACCCACTTGAGAGCATAGGTGAGTTGGGGTGGGGGTGGGGGCAGAGAGGGCCGATGACAGCCACAGACCCTGGGCCACCGGGAAGAGCTTAAGAACCCTGGCCCAGGATGATGTGCTCAGGGCAATGAGGCGTGGGTGATGCCTGTCTCCCTTACATCCCTTCCGCCCAGGGTCAGGTCTGCTCTCACACCTGACTCTCACACCTCTCTGGTCCAGTCTCTGGAAAAGAAGCCAGAAGCTCCTGGACCAATACCGACAGGCCACAGGAGGGAGGTTCTAGCACCAGGGATGCCAGACGGCAACCGATTGGAAAATGGAGTGGCCCAGAGCCTGGTGCTAGGCCAGACACCAGGAGGGCAAGAAGGAGGGACCCCCCTGAAGGACGGCCCGGAGCCAGGCCAGGCTAGAGGCCGCTAGTCGGGGCGGAGAGAAAGGCCCAGATGGCCAAAGGCAGAAGGAAGATTCTTGGTTCCCTTCTCCTGTGTCCACTTCCGGCCGCAGAAGCAGAGAGGAACCCAAAGCACAGAGTTTTCTCAAGGCCTCCTCTTGCCCGTTCATCCCCTCTCCCCGGCAGGGAGAGGAACGGGGTCGCCACCTGGAAGAAGTCAGCGGGGTGCACACAGCTCTTCCCAGTAGGGTCACCACCTCAGGGGAAAGGAGAGCGGCAGGGAGAACCTGGAGAGCAGAAATCTCCCGAGCTTCCTTAAACTTGAAGAATCTCGGGCCAGAATGGCCTAGGAGAAGAAGGAGGCGCACTGGGGAGAGCGCCCGGGAAGAGCGCTTCAGTGGGGGTGGGAGACACCTGGTCCCTCCCACCCCAATGGATACCGCTCTGTTGGCCTGGCCCCTTCCCCCCACCATGGACACCGCTCTGTTGGCCTGGCCCCTTCCCCCCACCATGGACACCGCTCTGTTGGCCTGGCCCCTTCCCCCCAC
>NC_058419.1:30500022-30507359 GCF_002201575.2 Neomonachus schauinslandi | reverse complement strand
ACACTGCTCTGTTGGCCTGGCCCCTTCGCCCCCACCATGGACACCGCTCTGTTGGCCTGGCCCCTTCCCCCCCCACCATGGACACCGCTCTGTTGCCCACTTGAGAGTAACAGGGAAGGACCCAGCCAGCATCTGAGGAATGAAGGAGATAGTGCGTGAAAAAGAGCACCGTGCCCGGTACAAAGGAAGTGCTCACTGAACAGTAGGGTTGTTTTTTTTTTTTTAAGATTTTATTTATTTATTTGACAGAGAGAGACACAGCGAGAGAGGGAACACAAGCAGGGGGAGTGGGAGAGGGAGAAGCAGGCATCCTGCTGAGCAGGGAGCCCGATGCAGGGCTCGACCCCAGAACCCTGGGATCATGACCTGAGCCGAAGGCAGACGCTTAACGACTGAGCCACCCAGGTGCCCCTGAACAGTAGGGTTTTTTAAACAACTACAACAGATAGGGGACATGGGTGTGAGAAATGGGTTCAAGTCAACATCCTGTCTGAAAAACATGGATGCATGGGCCCTCAGCCCTAGGGATTCTGATTCCTCATTGGCGGTGAGCCCAGAGATCTGCTTGCTTTATAAGCTCCCAGGCAATCCTGAGGTAAAGGGTCTAGGCGCCCCCCACCCCACCTGCCGAAGGAAACCCTGCTGCGAATCACATTAGATACTGGGCATGACTGGGACAGAAAAGCTAAAGTGGGAAGCCATAAGACATGGATGGCAGGGGCAGGATGGTGAAGAAAAAAGCAACTTGAATGATATCTAGAGAGGACTGTGACCACAAAGGAAGGTATTTTGTTTTTCTAATAAATATCTCTAAAACTTGACCCTCCAAAGAGGCCCACAGCAACTTTTGGAGAGTTGATGTCTCAGCTCTGCTATTAATTAGCCGTGAGGTCTTGGCACGCCAAGTCTTTTCTCTGGGCCTGTTTCCTCACCCAAGAACTAAGGAATTCAATTAGACTTGGAGTCCAGGATTCCTTTTAGCCCGGGCATCCTAGGATTTTATGATCCATTGAGATAACCTATCAAAATTCCCAGTTCATCTCCAGAGAGGCTGGAGAGGCCCACTCTAAGCCCTACTTGAGTTGGCCAAGAGGGGACCTGCCTTCAGAGCAGACCCTTCAGAAGCCTGTCATATTTTCAGAAAACTCTCCTACTTTCAGATTGTTTAGAGGCAATTTTTAGAAAGTGATTTTTTTCTTTTCTTTTTCTTTTTTTAAAGATTATTTATTTATTTGAGAGAGAGAGAGCAAGCGAGAGAGAGAGCACATAGAGGGAGAGGGAGAAGCAGACTGCCCACTGAGCAGGGAGCCTGGTGTGGGACCCGATCCCAGGACTCCGAAATCATGACCTGAGCTGAAGGTGGACGCTTAACCAACTGAGCCACCCAAGCACCCCCAAGCTATTTTTTTCCATTTTAAAAATGCAGAGGCTGTGGAAAACAGTATGGAGTTTCCTTAAAAAAAAAATCAAAATAGCATTACCATATGATCTAGTATTTCCACTACTGGGTGTTTACCCAAATAAAGTGAAAACACTAATTTGAAAAGATAGCTGCACCCCTATGTTTATTGCAGCATTATTCACAATAGCCAAGATATGAAAGCAGCCCAAGTGTCCATCAATAGATGAATGAATAAAGAAGATGTGATGTATATATGTATATATCACATCTATACATATACATATATGTGTGTATACACACACACACACACACACACATATACCCAAGGAAATATTACTCAGCCATAAAAAATGAAATCTTGCCATTTGCAAGAACACGGATGGACCGAGAGGGTATAATGTCAGATGAAATAAGTCAGTCAGAGAAAGACAAATACCATATGACTTCACTCACATGTGGAATTTAAGGAATAAAGCAAATGAACAAACAAAGAAAAAAATGAGACCAAAAAAACCAGGCTCTTAAATACAGAGAACAAACTATTGGTTGCCAGAGCGGAGGTGGGTAAGGAAATAAAGGGGATTCAGAGTACACTTATCACCATGAGCCCTGAGTAACGTACAGAATTGTTGAATCACTATATTGTACACCTGAAACTAATATAATGCTGTCTGTTAATTACACTCAATTTTAAAAAACAGCAAAATAATTGCACAGGGTTGCAGGAGATTTGACTTAAACTTCCCCACTCATTCTTTCTGCCCCTTCAAAAAATTTATTTTTAAAATCTTTTCAAATCAGGAACCCATCCGTATGGGGGAGCTAACCACCTCATCCCAGAGAGCGCCCTGCTTCCTCCGCATCTGAAAGAGCAAACACAGACCATCTCTGCCTGAAATAAGGTCTTGCATCTTTGACATTTGGCTTCTAAAACCAGAGGCACAGAAGAAACAGACATTCGTCACATGCCAAATTAAAACTCTCTTCTTCAAAAACAGGTGATGGAGGTTTAGTGGGGATTATCCCCCCACTTCATTCCCTTAGAAGGCTTCTGGAGACATCCTGTAAGTAGCACACGTGAATAGTGAACTAACACCACAAGCTCTGTCCATGTTTTTTATGCAAACTCAGGGGAGCAGACTCTCCGCCTTCTCTTCTGGGCTCTGCTTAACGTGTGGGTAGGCACACACTCCCTGGGCTCCCAGGACCCTTTCCTTTCCCCAACCCCCACAGACATCAGAGGAGTCTCCCTTTGACTTACTTTTCGCTCCATTCTTCCAGAACGCTTGAGCTTAGGGAAAGGGGCGACCTGAAGCAGCGAGATCTGATGCAGGGTAAGGAACTAACATGACCCATACCCTCTAGGATGGGCTGGTCCTTGGCCTCTGAGGTCCGCAGGACAGAAAATAGAAGATAATGACCCTATTGATGGAAAAATGCAACATGACTTTAGCAACCTTTAGTAGCAATCTTTTGTGAGATACACAAAAGCCTGCCAGTTTGTTGCTCTTTCCTTATCCATATCTAGATGTTCCCATGCCCTGTATCTCTTCTTTTTCTTCCCTCTTGTTTCCACTCCTCATTTTGAACATCTCCCTTATATGCTATAGTGGATAAATGAATTATATTGTTATAATCTTGTTGTGTTTGTAACAAGGAGTACAGTTTCAACTGTTCAAATTAGATGAGTAAAATGGTTTATGTTTCTACTTGCAAAAAAAAAAAAATTCAAGTAAGTTGCTTTAACAGGATGGAGCAGCCCTTTGTTAATTTTTTTCCCGTTTGGCCTTGGCCCCAGTAGATGAAACTCTTCCTCTCCTTATCAGTCTCTGAGCCTTTTAAGGACAGAAACTCAAACTAATAAAGATCTTCACAAGCTGTGTGACCTGGAACAAGTCATATGATTTCTCCATGCCTCAGTTTCCTTATCCATGAAACGAATCTGTCTGGGGAAAGAATCTGGGAGGTGGAGGGAGTAGGTAGGATGGAGGTAGGGAGGTCACAATATCATGTCTTTCTGTGACGTTCTTGATTCTGTGATCCAGTAGTGCCTACGCAGACCTTCCTTTATTGCAGAAAGAGAAATCTGGCACCTTGACCTTCTGAAAAGGAAGGATAACATAGTTGCAAAAGGGTTAGGCTATGGAGCTGGACAAATCTAGCTTTGAATCCTGGCTCTTGACAATTACCCGCTTGCGATCTCGGGCAAGTCACTGAGCTGTTCAAAACTTAAACTTCCTTATCCGTGAAGTGGGGCTAAGAGTAGTGCCTCCATCAAACACCACCTGTGAGGACTCATTCATTTAATAACTGTTTGTTGAGCACCTGCCGTGTGCTAAGAAATCAGAACGGTGCTCAAGAAAGAGAACGGTCCTGCTCTCACAGGCAATTTGGTAACTAGCTCATAGAAAGCTCTCGGCATGGGGCGTCACACATAATAAGCCCTCAGGACATGTTAGCTGTTCTCATCATCATTCTCATCCCATGGTGTGGATGACATGTGTCCCCTGTTCTTCATGGCTCTCCCAAAAAGTAAGGGATGAGACTTCCTGCAGGTAGCTCTACTCTCCCCGGTGGCCCCCTGGTGACCGGCTTTGTAGAATGGGCACACAGAGCACGGGGACTTCTTTCAGGGCTCTCCCAAGTTCAGGAGAGGCTGCTCAGGCTCCTCATTAACACTGTGTTTGTGACTCACTCAGAGCCCCGTGCTTTCTCCTTTGTCCTCATCTGTCCCTAAACGGTCCAGACTGCTCTTCTGGGCAGAGAGACTCCTCCTCTCAAGAAAGGCCTAAACAGTTTTCCCGTGCCCTCAGCCAACGCTTGCACTTCCTTTTCCATCCCAGAGGAACAGAAATGGGATTACGACTAATTAAGTAGCTAACAGTTGCTCATCGGGTGGCGAGGGAGCTCACGTTTCCTGAGGGTAACCTATGGGCCCGTCAGTTACCTGATTTAATCCTTGTGACAACCCTGGGAAGTAGGAATCATTATATCCATTTTACAGAGGGAACAACTGAGGCTCAGGCAGGCGAAGGCCTTCATTCACCCATGGCCATACAGCTAGCAGGTAACACCGCGAGGATTCAAACCCATGTCTGGCTCCAAAGCGTCATGCGCTTTCTACTATATGGTGCCTGTGGTTTTCAGCGTGTGTAGCTCTCAGGCCAGACGCTGTGCTGGGTGACGGAGGGAGGAGGGCCCGACATTGTGGAGAGCTCCTGCTTTCCCCGCTGCTCTCCAATACGGCCTCCCCGGTGCAGGCACCCTCGTTTCGAATGTACAATTCTCCCAAAGGCAGAACTATTGTGCTGACTCTAAGCAAAGCACTCTTTCATGCAAACTCAGAACACAAACCTCACGTTCATAGAGGGCTCTGTCCTCTTCAAACCACCTCCAGAGCCATTTGGCCCTCCCAGCAATCCTGTGACATCGACAGAGAGGGAAGTAGCATTATTGTGATGATCATGTTATTCCCATTTTACAGATGAGAAGAGCAAGGCCCAAAGAGGCCCGCCTGTGGTCACGCGGTGAGGGCCGAGAGTTAGGGCTCTGCCCTTCAAGAATATTGCATTCTAAACAAATTCTTGTTTAGAAGCCCTGCAGAAGCCCCCCTTACAGGACGACAATTACTATACTGACCACAGATCGCTGGCAATGATTAACATCTTTCAAACGCTTTCTGCGCCAGGCACTGTGCTACATGATTTACTGCTCACACATTATTGCATTGTATGTTCATCATCTTCCAAGGAAGAGGTCCCGTTATTACCCCCGTTTTACAGATGACGAAACTGAGGCTCAGAAGCCTTAGATGACTCAAGCCTGTCAAGCTAGAAAGTGGTGGTCCGTGAACACGGATTTGGGACTGTCTGGTCCCAGAGCCACGAACCACTCGGGCTACAGTGCTGCTAAGGTTGAGTCTAATGTGGAAGCCACTCGGCACATGTGGCTATTTCACTTTAAATCCATTTAAGTGAAATAAAATAAAAACTCAGTTCCCCAGTCACACTAGTCACACGGCAGATGCTCAGTAGCCAAACGTGGCTTGTGGGCAGAAGAGATAGAGAACACTCCAGAAACCTCCATCACCAAGAGAAGCTTCTATTGGATAATGCTGGTCTAAACACTCAGGGTGCTCCTCTTTGGACTTCCACTTCGGTAAAATGTTATTAGTTTAAGGCAGGGCTTCTCAATCTTGACACTACTGACATTTGGGGCTGGAAAATTCTTGGTTGGGGGCGGGAGGGTGGGAGGCTCTTCCCGAGCACTGCAGGATGTTCAGCGGCGTCCCTAGTCTCTACCCACTAGATGTCAGTTGCACACCTTTCCCCTAGCTGTGACAGCTAACAATGTCTCCAGACATTGCCGTATGTCCCCTGGGGAGCAAAATCCGTCCCCACGTCCCTGCTGAGAACCTCTGGGTTAAGGTTACCAATGTATTTGAAGTAATCAAATGGCCAATCTTTCATTAACCTCACCTTCTGAAAACAAGCTATTTCACCCAAACTCATTTCTCCTACTGAATCATGGTTTACAGCAATTTGCATCGGATGGGTGGTTTTTTTTTTTTTTAAAGCAGACTCTTTTTTTTTTTTTAAAGATTTTATTTATTTATTTGAGACAGAGAGAATGAGAGAGAGAGAGCACATGAAAGGGGGGAGGGTCAGAGGGAGAAGCAGACTCCCTGCCAAGCAGGGAGCCCGATGCGGGACTCGATCCCGGGACTCCAGGATCATGACCTGAGCCGAAGGCAGTCGCTTAACCAACTGAGCCACCCAGGCGCCCCTCGGATAGGTGGTTTTAATAGCTATTGGAGACTTCATGAAAAGAGTAAAGGCATTTCAAGCAACAGAACATGCGTGAAGATGCCAAGAGGGGATCACTGGAATGTCCTGTACAATTAGGTCCTCGAATTTCCTAGCCACCAACCATAACTGTGAATTTGTAAAGGAAAGATACAAAATGGATTGCTTTAAAAAGCTAGAAGAGCGTTAAAGGAGAAAATCAATTCAGAAACCACAGAAGCAACCGCATCACATACTACATTTTGGCTACTGATTTCCAGAAATAACAAACAACAAAAATTGTGCCCTGTGAGAAATTAGCGAAAGAATCCCCCAAATGCTAAAGTTGGCCCAACAGCAAATGGGCTTTCAAAGGCTTCAACTGAAACTAGTATGAACATTCTCATATAAAACGCTGAAATTCTGGTTACTGATGAAATAATAGACATTTCCACATTTTAAATATATTCCCAAGGAAACTCAACCTCCCTACAGCAAATGGAACACTCGGGATGCTGCTAATGACCAAATGAAACCTGCCAACTACATCTTCAGAGAACTTTCCAAAAGCTTAAAAAAAAAAAAAAAGCTTTAAAACCATTTCCTCCTAATGAATTTTTACAAGTTAAAAAGTTTACCTATATTATAAATAGTCCAAAAAGGCAAACTTTTGGTAAACTGGTAGATATGGCAAGTAGTTTATTCAAGAACTTGCCCCGGGTGAGGATGGGGGCCTAGGACAGTGCCTCCCCAGGGTGGGCACCTGGCACTCCACCGGCTCTCCTATGGCTCTCATGAATGGGAAGTGTCTTGGGCAGATGCCACAGGGGGAATGCAGGTTAGCAAAATGCCCAGTCTGGGCCCCTTGCCAGGGAACTGGACTTAACAGCTTTTCTTCAAGAAGGGGGGGGAGGAGAAGGAGAAGAAGGGGAAGGAGAAGAAGAAGAGGAAGGAGAAGGAGAAGAAGGAGGAGGGGGAGGGGATAGAAGAAGGGGAAGGAGAAGGAGAAGAAGAAGAGGAAGGAGAAGGAGGAGGAGGAGAAGAAGAAGGAGGAGGAGGAGGAAGAGGAGAAGGAGAAGGGGAAGAAGAAGAAGAAGAGGAAGGAGAAGAAGAAGAAGAAGAAGAAGAAGAAGAAGAAGAAGAAGAAGAAG
>NC_058419.1:30495176-30500012 GCF_002201575.2 Neomonachus schauinslandi | reverse complement strand
AGAAGAAGAAGAAGAAGAAGAAGAAGAAGAAGAAGAAGAAGAAGAAGAAGGAGAAGGAGAAGAAGAAGAAGGAGGAGGAGGAGAAGAAGGAGAAGAAGAAGGAGAAAAAGAAGAAGGAGAAGAAGGAGAAGAAGGAGAAGAAGAAGAAGGAGAAGAAGGAGAAGAAGAAGAAGAAGAAGAAGAAAAGAAAGAAAGAAGGAGGAGGAAGAGGAGGAAAGAGGAGAAGGAGAAGAGGAAGGAGGAGAAGAAGAAGGAGGAGGAGGAAGAAGAAGGGGAAGAAGGAGAAGAAAAAGAAGAAGAGAAAGAAAGAAAGAAAGAAAGAAAGAAAAGAAAGAAGGAGAAGAAAAAGGAGGAGAGGAAGAGGAAGAGGAGGAAGGAGAAGAAGGGGAAGAGAAAGAGGAAGGAGAAGGAAGAGGAGGAAGAGGAGGAGAAGGGGAAGAAGGAGAAGAAGAAGAAGAGGAAGGAGGAGAAGAGGAAGGAGGAGAAGAGGAAGGAGAAGGAGAAGAAGAGGAAGGAGAAGGAGAAGAAGAAGGAGGAGGAGGAAGAAGAAGGGGAAGAAGGAGGAGGAGAAGAAGAAGAAAGAAAGAAAGAAAAAGAAAGAAAGAAAGAAAGAAAGAAAGAAAAAAGGAAGAAGAAGAAGGAGAAGGAGGAGAGGAAGAGGAAGAGGAAGAGGAAGAGGAGGAAGGAGAAGAAGGGGAAGAAGGGGAAGAGAAAGAGGAAGAAACACCGGGAAGAAGAGAAAAAGAGAAGGAAGCGAAGTGCCACAGGGATCTCTAATGACCACATCAAACACTTACTACAGGGAGGAGTGGAAGCTGGAAGATTAGTAGCTGCAGCTACACATGTCGGGTGCTTCCTGCTAGCTTCTGTTTGCCTTCCCCAGCTGGAAGCTCACACGGGGCCAGGCTTTGCGTTCGGGAGAACAGGATGCAGGTGGAATGGGGAGCCAGTCCAAGACTGGAAGGACCTGCAGGGTGAGACCTCTTCCAGCATCTGGGTGCGAGGGGCCTCCGCAGGGCGAAGAAGGAATGCATTGGTCCCCTGAATACCTGCAACTAGAACTCATAAAAAGTCAGTATTGGTGGCCTCTGGTCTCCAACAGCAGTCCATACTGCGTGGCACGGGGGCATCAGGGAAGGTGTGCAGCCAAGGGGAGCAGGCTGGCGCATCGATCACAATAGCTACACCCTGGTCAGGTGTCAGGTGCCTGTTGCCAAAGCGCTAAGCCTCACCTTCCTGCATCCTCTTCTTAGAGTAGGAGAAGCTGACTGGCACGGTGTGAGGGGCCCACTGAGCTGGCTGGCTCCCCGAGATGGCCACCAAGCATCGGAGTGACACAAAAGCATCAAAGTTCTATGGAAACATACATTGTCGGGAGTAATCCAACATCACAGGGCAGTTTGACTGAGAGCCAGCCCCTGGACCAAGGATGGCAAGGTGTCAGCCAAGGGGAAGTCCACAGCCTAGGACGGCAGAGGCTTGGAGAAGACGGGCTGGGAGGGAAGGGCAAGGTTCAGGCCCAGAACACCTGGAGCGGGAAGGGGGCTGACATGGGAAAGGGGCCGTAACCGGAGAGACTGGGGTGGCCAAGAACAAAGTTGTCCTAGCTCACTCTTTTGTCTTGGGCTGAATCTGCCTCTGCAACAGCCCCAGCTAGGGCCCCCAGCACCCCGGGGGCGTGCTTCTGGCTCTCTGCTCGAAGGCCAATCCTGCCTCCGGCGCACGCTATACAGCTCCGTGACGCAAGTCAGGGCACTCAGGATTCTGACCTTGGAATTGTCATGGCCTGGTGGCCCAGGGAGAGTCGCTTAACGTCTTCGGGGCCCAATTACCTCACCCTTAAAATAAAGACATTTTCACCCATGCCACCGTTACAGGATCTTGTCTGGTTAAGAAAGTTCTTTTGCTTGGGGCGCCTGGGTGGCTCAGTCGGTTAAGCGACTGCCTTCGGCTCAGGTCATGATCCCGGCGTCTGGGATCGAGCCCCGCATCAGTGGGGAGCCTGCTTCTCCCTCTCCCTCTGCTGTTCCCCCTGCGTGTGCGCTCTCTCTCTCTCAAATAAGTAATTTTTTTTTTTAAAAAAAAAGAAAGTTCTTTTGCTTTTCCTTCATCTCCTCATATATACTGGCACATAATTATGGTGGCACGTAATTCAAGACTCCTAGTATTTTCTCCCTTTCACCAATAGGCATATCCACTGATCCCTTGTTAAATTCCTGTCCCCTGCTGTCACACCATGTCTATGAACATAACGGGACTTACTAGCTAGTTACCTCAAGCAAGAACCATATCCACCATAACCAGTTCAGAATTCAAACACCAAAACTGGTCCCCTAGGAACTGGAGTAGAGCAAGGCATCAGTGTGGCTGGTGGCATGGAGTCAGGGCCTACGAGGATGTATGGATGGCTCCGAATATATACCCATTTCCACCGCTGGCCAAACACCACAACCATCTCCAACTCATCAAATAAACGTACGCACCTATGAAATCTAGACTGCAGGGGTGATCTGCAGAGGAAACTGAGCCAACCCTCATGCCACATCCGATAACTGGGAGGCTGCATCTTGTCCAGCTTGGAAGAAATGGAGAAACCTAAGACGACGCAGGAAATGTTAAGGTGTTTTCCCACTCTCCCAAATTCCACCCTCCCTTTCCCTCCCTGTCTCCTTCCCCTCGGCTCCCCCTGACTGAGCTTATCCCTCCCACCCCACCTCCTGCAGACCAGACCGCTCTTTACCAGGCTGGCCGCTCTCTAAGAAGGCGAGCTTCTCAAGGAGTCGACAACACGCCTCCAACAAATGCTTGTACCAGACGCCATGCCTGTCTGGCTCCAGGAAGGGAGAGCACACGTCCCCCCCACAGTGTTGAGCACAAAGCTTCCTGCAGACAGGTGCACCATGTTTCTGAATGTCTACCGAGTCGCCCTACCCGTTAGGTCCTCCAAGGGACTCCCAGCCACTTCCTTACAGAGGCCATGGCTTCTTAACCTCCTCAAATGCCTTCCTACCGTGTCTCCTGTTCCTTCAGCCTAGTTTCAATAAATGGTCAGATAAACTCGGGCCTTCAGCTGGGGCGACACGAATAGCCACGGGTCCATGAGGGTCTCTTTTCCACCCCAGAGGCCTCAGGTTGCCTCGGATCCCCTCCATGGAAGGCAGACATCGGCATGAAGGGGCCCTGAGGAAGGCCCCTGGTTCGAGCAGGAGAATCTAATATACGCAGGCACTGAGCACCAGGGAAGAAGGGCTGGACGCTCACCTGGGAGCAGTAACCTTGCCCTTGTCACCTCCCATGGCGGTGGCTCTGTCTCTCCCGCCTCCCAAGGCCTCCACCGCCAACTTCTCTGTCATCTGGTGCTACAGCGAATTACGCAGAGAAAGCGCCGTAATTTCCACCGCAGGCATCCGAGGCCAGAGGTCAAGGGCACGACCGGCAGGTGAGCCCCGGAGGTAGGGTTTTCAAAGAACGGCAAGGCCACTTTTCCCCGGTCGAAACTCCAGGCCCATCGAGAACAGGAGCGGGCTACGGTGCCAGTTTGGAAGCAAGAGCCAAAGGGGGCGGTCAGTGTCCCCACAGCCCCCTGCCTGAACCACCTCCAAAGCGGATGCCCCGGAAAATCATGCCAGAGCCTGCCAGGCCCGGTCTAGCCAGGGCTTTTCCACAAGAGGAGAGAGCAGCGGGGGCTCGGTGCTACTGGAGACCTGCGGTGAGTGAGGTGACTTTCTGGCCCTGATTCCAGATGGTGACAGCTTCACGAATGAACCTGGGGAATACTCATGGACACTCGCGCCCCCACTAATGAGCCGTATGAGTGGATCCGTTTTGCTTAATATCTTCTTCCCGGTGTCACCGCCCGCAATAGGCGCCCACCACACCCAAAACCACCGCTGTGGGTGCAGCGTGAGAATACTCGGCTTGGGGTCCACACCCTTCCAGTAGTGGGGGAGACTGCAGTTTGTATAGCTTACACCAAATTTAGAAAATTAAGATCACTCAGAAAAGTTAAAGCGATTTTCTCCACTCATTCAAATTCTGCTCGCTTTCCATCCCTCTGGTTCTCCTTTGTCCTCTCTCTCGCTCTCCTTCTCTCTCTCTGCCTCTCTCTGTCTCTGTCTCTCTCTCACTTTTTGCCCCCGCCTCTCCCCACCCCCGTATCTGTATTTTCAGCCCCGCAGGCTGCTGACTAGGGCCAGAACCAAACGCTCCGGTCGGTGTCCCTGAAACCCACGATTTCACCGAATGAATGATCACCGCGAAGGTTACCTGAACGGCGCTCCCAGTCCCTGAAACGAGCCCTGTCAAATCCAGGTCCGTGGGGCGCTTTGTTTGAAGAGGACGCGGGCTAGGCTTGTTGCACGTTTATTACACGTGCACGCCCGAACCTGCAGCTTGGCCCTCGCCTCTCTGGCGGCCCGCCCGCCGGGGACAGAAACAGCCTCGCGCTGCAACTGTCCCGTCTCAGACCCTCGAGCCATTTGTCACGCGCGCGCTCCGGGCGAGGCTGCCCCGGCGCCGCGGACGACCCTCGCCCCGGGAGAGAAGCGGGGCATCGCGCGGCGCGGGGAGGGGCACCCCGGGAATAACGGGACTCCCCAGTCCCAATCTTGCTGCTTGGCCCCCTCTTCCCTACGCGGCGGCCCTCCTTCCCTCTGCGAGGCGACCAATCAACCACCGCAGCGGCCCCGGCGAGACGCCCCGCCTCCGCGGCCCGGCCCCGCCGCCGCCCCGGGGACTCAGGTGAGCCAGGGGCGGCCCCCTACCGCCGCCCGGGGGCAGCACGCGCGGGGAGCCGGGCGCAGGTGGGCGTGGGAAAGCGGCGCGGGCCGGGGGGGG
>NC_058419.1:30441499-30495076 GCF_002201575.2 Neomonachus schauinslandi | reverse complement strand
CGGGTTCGAGCCCCGGCACCCCCCGCCCCTCCCACCCCGGGCGGGGAGAGACCCCCGCGGCGGCAGCCGAGGGCTCCGCTACCCTGGGCTCCCGGGAGCCTGGTGGGAGCCGTGCGGGCGCCCGCCACTTACTCTTGAGTCTTCAGGCAGGCGTAGAAGCCAGCCATGGTGCTTCGGAACTGCCGCGCTGCCCAGGGGCGGGCGCCGCGGCCATGCGGGTGGGACAGCTCGGCAGCCAGGGGCCTGCACGCACAGCCCACGCCCGCGGGCCGGTGCACTAACCCAGATGAAGTTTCTGCTCGAGGCCTCTCGCTGGCTGCTGAACTAGATCCAAAATGGGCCGGGCTTGTTCCTTACGAGGCTGCGAACTGTTAACCCCCCTTTATCCCCTGCCGCCGACTTCCCGCCACCGCAGCATCCTCGGTGCAAAATACCAGATGCTCGGTCTTAGGCTAAGTCTGTATCCCCGCGGGGCTAAGGAGTGTGCGGAGTCTCGAGGAGGGGAAGCCCTCGGGGCTTAGCCCAGACCTTTACCCCCGGGGCAAGACGGACACTCACCAGCTTTGGGAAGGCAATGTGAATAAGTCACTTTCTGGCATTTTAGATTCTGCAGGCTGGGGGGCGGGTGGGACAGAGGGGAGAAGAGAGAGGTGAGGCAGATTTTAAATAGCAAGGTTGCAAACATTCCCCCCTCAATCTGAACACTATTTTTGACCCTTCTGAGCTGTTCTCCTTCAATCTTAAGGAAAATGATTTACACCCTAAGCAAGGCTGGAGTCACAAAGCTGAGAGAGAGAGAGAGTGAGAGAGAAGAGAAGAGGGCATGAATGTCCTTAAAGTTGTGAAATCTCAATGCCCTTCAGATGGAAGTCCCCAGCAAAATCGTGTGTGCACAGTGGATCCCCATTATAACACGGGGGTTTACATTACATGGATTCAGAGATACCGCTGATCGGATTGTGTCTGCAGAAAACTGAGAGAACTAGAGAAAGAGCAAAAATGCCACCTAAGGCTTACGGTCTGAAAAACCCAGCAGGGGCCTCTTTCCCAACCCCAGTTCAATAAAAAGGTGTCTCTGCCCTGGCATCTGACATGTGGGGGCAATATTTGATTTTGCAATATTTTGATTTTCGAAGTGTCTGGTGACAGTATGAAAAGCAAAGCAAACATGGGTGCGGGCTTTGGGCTTTTTAAAATTACTGCGAGAAATCAAGGGTTTTTTAAAGGGCAAGATTTCTCCTGTGTGCGTGTTTGGGGGGGATCATTACACACTGCAGGACGGGGCCTAATCTGACAGCCTTTCTAAATCTGCCTTCCCTGGCTTAGAAGAAAGAAGAAAACCAGGTCCCGGCCCCTCAAGGGGTATTAGGCAGTCTGTAGTAGGGCGCCTTCTTTTCCCTTCCGTCTTCAATAGGCAACACCCTGCTTCTGAAATTTCACTGGGTGAGTAGACTGGGCTCTCTGGAGCGGGGCAGTGCGAGGGCCCCTCTCTTCTTAACTTGGTAGTTGGGGGGAAGGACTAGATTTACATGGTGCATGCTGAATCCTCACCTGTGGCTAAGATTTCTAGCAAGAATTCCTTTCTAGCTAGAATTTATGGTCATTTCGCTATGATTCATATGTGGCTTGCCCACTTAATGGATTTTCTGCAATTATGGTTTAATCAACGCATAACTTCTGTCTACCCCCAGTTGTCATGTCAGCGGGTAGTTAGGAAAGACCCATTTTATTATTATTATTATTATTATTATTTTTAGGAAAAACCAATTTTAATACTGGCCAGAGAAGAAGCTAATTAGGAAGGCAAATCCATGTCATTCCCCTTCCACTCAAATAGAACACACTCAGAAAACCACAGAATTTTTTTTAAAGATTTTATTTATTTCTTTGAGAGAGAGAGAGCACAAGCAGGGGTAGGAGCAGAAGGAGAGGGAGAAACAGGCTTCCCGCTGAGCAGGGAGCCCAATTCGGGGCTCGATCCCAGGACCCCGGGCTCACGACCCGAGCTGAAGGCAGACGCCCAAACGACTAAGCCACCCAGGCGCCCCTCACAGAATTTTGTTTTTCAACTACACATCCTTTGTGATCATTTGGCCAACTCCTTTCTTCCATTGCTAGGAATAATCAGGAGTGGAGGGTCCACAGAAAATCTATCCTGGAATTCCCAGACTGCCCTGATGGCTCCTTCTTCTGAATTCTTGCATCGCCTGTGGTCAGGGCTCCAGAGCCAGAGCTGGGTTCAAATTCTGCCTAAGTTTCTGACGTGTGATAGCTGGATTGGGATTCTGAGAGAAAAAAAGATTCTTAGGAGGTCCGTGCTGAAGTATTTAGAGGGGAAGTATAAGGATGTCTGCAATTTATGCTCAAGTAGGTCAGGAAAAAAATGGGTAGGGATGTGTGTGTGTGTGTGTGTGTGTGTGTGTGTGTGTGTGTGTGTGTGGAGAGAGAGAGAGAGAGACCGAGAATGGAATGAGAGAGCACATGTAGTAAGATGTTGACACTTGGTGACCGTAGGTGAGCCTGTATGCGTCTTCATTATACTAGTCTTCCAACTTCCCTGTAGTTTGGAAGTGTTTTCAAAATTAAAAGTTGGGGGTAAAATCTTAGTTCTGCCTGCCCTGATCAGCTGTGGTAGCAGCAAATTATTTCCACCTTGCAAATCCGAGTTCCCTCGGCTCAAAAATGGACATGTTAATAGAACCTCCCCACATAGGGTTGTTTATGGGGATTCAATTGAGAGAACAAATGTCATGCCCTTAACATGGGGCCTATCCCTTAGGAAGGCCTGCAGAACTGGGAGTGACTGCTATTATCATGCCATTGTCATTTCACCCGCGATCATATACTCTCTCTCACTGTCCTCGCGTGTTTCACCTGCAGACATCCTATATCCTTTGCTCCGGTTTTAAGCCTCCAGAGGGCAAAACGCATTTCTTACGCTTGTTCTTGTATCTACCGTCGTAGCTGGTACGGCCCCGTGTAACCCAGAGCTCGTGAGCGGGATACCTTGTTAGTTACCGTTCTGCGAAACCTGCAGTCATATCGCATTGCCTGGAAAATGACCGCATGCCCGAGGGCCAGCCATTCCTGACGACAGCGTCGCACGGTGGGCGCTGGGTAAGAAGGCAGGCTACCAAGACAATCGCTGGGGAATAGGTTTCATAAATTCTTCGGATTGAAGGTAGATACCTTCCTGCACCGCCAGACTTTTTTTTAAATCCCCGGAGGGCTTACATTTCACTGCTTGGCTTGCCGGATGAGGAGGACCTCTACTAAGCAAGTTGGGCACATCCTTAGGATGCCAGGCCAACAAAGCAGATTTCCAGGGGTAGCAGGGTACAGCTTCTCCCTCCCAACAAAGGGGAGAGCACAAACATTGTGAGGGATCCCCCCACCCCAGCTCTTGGACGAATGCTTCCATTGCTTTTGGAGGGAATCTGATCTTCCTGGCTCTAACCATTGATTCCAGTGAGTCTTAAACAGGCAGGGTAAATTCAACTGAAACCTTCAGGACTGACTTCAAAAACCCTGCCAGGACCTTTAAACATCTGGCTCTTGAAAAATCTCTGTGAGCACCAGAGCCTGAAATGGAGAATGGTGAGACTCCCTCACTTCTGAACAGATGCAAGCCATTCCAGAAGGTTCCTCTCAGTCCGTGTCTCTCCTCCCTTTCCTTTTGGCTTCTGTCGCCCTCCTTCCTCTTTCCTTCTCCCCTCGGTCCGACCTCCTGAGGCTCACTGAATGAGTTCCCTTCCTTTTAAAGGCTGGCAAAGAAGCAGTGGGTTCAAGGGTTAGAAATGAGAGAGACAAAGCAGGTTAGTGTCTGCATCCATGTGACTGTGCTGATCGCAGCATCCCAGATGGAGGGACATCTCACGAAGCTTTGGGAGGTCAAGCTAGTGAGCTGGGTTATGGCTTCTGTGGAGCCATTCATCCGGACATCTCAGCGTGCCTGTAGAGTATCTGCCCTCACAACACCCTAGGGAGTCTGCAGGCCAGTGGGATCCAGGAATTAAAGACCAACA
Organism: Neomonachus schauinslandi; assembly: GCF_002201575.2. Taxonomy (NCBI): domain Eukaryota; kingdom Metazoa; phylum Chordata; class Mammalia; order Carnivora; family Phocidae; genus Neomonachus; species Neomonachus schauinslandi. The sequence goes on along the minus strand of NC_058419.1, from coordinate 30,491,051 downwards.
GAGCCAGGAACATCTCTAAGGGAGCTGGACTGGGGAAAGCTACACTTGGTGGGGCGGGGAATTCCCCCAACCCCCAACATTTATAAACAGGTCAAGTCTGATATAGATTTGCATTCAGGGTGGAGGAGGTAGAAATGGGGAGGAGGAACCCGGGAACTGGGGAGGGGAGGGACGCCTCCCTGGGGTTGGAGGGATTAAAGGTGGAATGCTTACAGAGCAGGCATTTGCTGATAGTAATTCCCAATCCTGCCTACTTCCTTCTCCTCCTCCTCTATCAGGTAGTTTTCAGTCATTGAGTATCTCCATCCACCTGGACACCTCGGATCGGGGAGGGGAGGGGACAACCAGGAAAGTCATCATCACTTGCCATGCTCCAGGCTTGTCCTTGTGGCAGAGAAGAGCAACCAGATGTGGAGGAAGGCTATGTTATATAGAATGTTTAGAATGTCGTTTTATTGCTCTCAGGCTATATGTCCAGTAACATGAACTTGGCTCCAGTTGTAGGCCTGACTGAACAGACAGAGAAGAGTTTGTAAATAGACATCGTGGAATGTTTCTAAACACACACCCATCCATCCGCTGGTCCACTTGATTGGCCCGTTTTCAGATTTTCCCTTTCTCAAGTGGAAGCTGGAGCTCAGATGGGGTCAATGATGTTGGAGGGAAGGTGCAAGGATGTGGAAGGTCCTTGCCACCTCCTTGCTGGATGCATTCATTTCCTTTCCCCGGGCCAGGCGAAAACTCCAAAATGATCCCCTCCACTCTCCCCCTCTCCCTGGCCCTCAAAAGCCTGGGGGTGGAACAGTGCTCAGGAAGGAGGAACCAACGTTCTTTTCCCTCACCTCCAGCCATGGCCAAACTAATGATCTCCAACCTGCAAATCGCCAGGAAAGAGAAAGCACACGCATGTATCACTCACACTGCACTTAGCCCAGAGCCTGGAGGTGTGAGGCAGCTGGGGCCCTACGGCTGCCACCTCCGTGGTCAGAGACCCTGCCAAGCGTCACCTCCCCTGCAAGACCCTGCCAAGCGTCACCTCCCCTCACCATCCAAAGCCTGCATGCCCCCCCTCCGTCCAGCCATCAGCCCAGGGAGCAAAGGCCCAGCCAGGAATGCCACCCCCGCTGGAGGAGGGAGACTTGCCTGGCACTGTAAATGGGGTTTTTACCACCTAGGCAGGCACAGACCTGGTCTGGCTTCCTCATCCAGGGAGCTGAGAGGGAAGCGAGCCCCCCTGGGTCTGGAATCAGTGATTCACACCAGCCTACCCAAACAGCCCCCTGCTGTCATTTTATTTCCTCCATTACTTAACATCCTGGAGAAGGAGTTCCTAGCCCTTCCTCCCAGGCCTTTGGCATCCTGAGTTGAATGGCCGGTCAGTGGGACAAGGAAAGGCATGTAGCCAGGGCAGCTGGCCTCTAAGAACTCCCCGAAAAAAGAAAGAAAAAAAATGGTTAAAAAATTCTAATGGCGCACACCGGTATAAAATAATGAAACATGAAAGGCCCCCTCTCTACTCTTCATCTCCCAAAGTCTTGGGTTCCTTCCAGGAAAGAAAAAAGTTGTATGTGTAAATATATATATACTTTTATATATATATAATTTATGTACAAAAACAGAAACGAAACAAACAAATCATGCTCTACATGGCTCTTGCATTTGCTTTTGTTCTACCTAGTAAGCTATCTTGACAATCTCTTCCTCCCGGGCCAAAAAGGTGTCCCTCATCCTTTGCTAACTGCACATCAACAGACTCTCAAATGATCCTTGGGAATGAAAATTGGAGAATTGCTACACTGGCCTCTCTCTCATACTCACCGCCAGAGTGTCTGTCCTGTTTCCTCAGCACTTCAGATGAACAAGTTCTGGGGATGTAATGTACAGACTATAGTTCATAAGACTGTATTCTATACTCGAAAGTTGCTAAGAGAGTAGATTTTACATGTTCTCACCCCCAAAAAATATAATTATGTGACGCGATGAAGGTGTTAACTAACTTTATTGTGGTAACCATTTCACAATATGTATGTGTATCAAATCATCATGTTGTACACCTTAGACTTACACCATGTTATATGTCAATTATATCTCAATAAAGCTAGAAAAAAAAATCCTACGGTAGAACTTCTAGTTTCCAGTTCTGCATGTAAGAGCTTGGAAGTCCTGATGACAAGTAAAAAGCTGAACAGACTGAAAAATCAGCAACTCCTCTTGGATCTGTAAGAGACGGGAGGACTTAAGGCAACCTTCTGTCCCCAAGACTGGAGAGACCGACAAGCAAATATAGGGAGACATGGCTTCCCAAAGCCAAGATTCACTAACAGAAATGCCACAGGAAGTGGTGCCTGGGTTAAATACAACAACAACAACAAAAAACCCACCTGGACTGTAACTAACAAACGATGGAGGCTCAGTGTGGCCAACCCTGAGAGTTAAAAACTAGCCAGGCTGGGCGCCTGGGTGGCTCAGTTGGTTAGGCGACTGCCTTCGGCTCAGGTCATGATCCTGGAGTCCCGGGATCGAGTCCCGCATCGGGCTTCCTGCTCGGCAGGGAGTCTGCTTCTCCCTCTCCCACTCCCCCTGCTTGTGTTCCCTCTCTCGCTGTGTCTTTCTCTGTCAAATAAATAAATAAAATCTTTAAAAAAAAAAAAAAAACTAGCCAGGCTAACTAAAAAAAAGAGAGAGAGAAAGGATACAAATTGCTAATACCAGAAATGAAAGAAGGGACATCACTACCAATCCTACGGACATTAAAAGGGTAATAAAGGAATACTATGGATAACTCTAAGCCCACAAAGTTGATAACCTAGATGAAATGGACCAATTCCTTGAAAGACACAATTTGCCAAATTCACACAAGAAATAGACAATTTAAATAGGCCTATGTCTATTACAGAAATTGACTGTTTAAATTACTTATTGACATAATAATCTTCCAAAACAGAAAGCAACAGGCCCAGATGGGTTCACTGGCAAAGTCTACCAAACATTTAAGTAAGAAATTATACTACTTCTCTACAATCTCTGTCAGGAGATGAAAACAGAGGAACTATTTCTTAATTCATTCCATGAGGCCAGCATTACCCTAAAACCAAAACCAGATGAAGAAATTACAAGAAAACTACAGAACATTATCTCTCAAGAACATAGATGCAAAAATCCTCAACAAAATATTATCAAATTGAATCCAACAACATATAAAAAATGGTATTTATTCCACAACAAATGGTAGGCATTCCAGATATATAGGGCTGGTTCAACATTCAAAAATGAATTAAACAGGCTAAAAAAGAAAAATCATATGAATATCAATAGATACAGAAAAAAGCATTTCACAAAATCCAACACCCATTCATGATTAAAAACTCTGAATAAACTAGGAATAAAAAGAACTTCCCTAACCTGATAAAAAATTGTTAAAAATACTTACCATTTACATCATTCTTGATGAGAAACTCGAAGCCTTCCCACTAAGATCAGAAACAAGGCAAGGATGTCACTCACCACTTTTTTTCTTTTTTCTTTTTTTTTTTTTAAAGATTTCATTTATTTGTTTGACAGAGAGATAGACAGAAGAGCACAAGCAGAGGGAGAGGGAGAAGCAGGCTCTGCACTGAGCAGGGAGCCCGATGCGGGACTCGATCCCAGGACCCTGAGATCATGACCTGAGCCGAAGGCAGACGCTTAACCATCTGAGCCACCCAGGTGCCCCAACTCACCACTTTTTTTCAACATCATACTGGAAATTGTAGCTAATGCAATAAGACAAAAAAGGAAGTAAAGGTATACAGATTGGAAAGGAAAAAAACAAAATTGTCTTTGTTCACAGATAATATGATTGTCTATGTAGAAAATCTGGAAGAATCAACAATAAGACTACTAAAACTAATAAACAGTCATAGCAAGGTTGAAGGATACAAAGTTCATCTACAAATGTCAATCCCTTTTCTATATGTCAGCCATGACCAAATGTAATCTGACATTAAAAACATAATGCTATTTATATTAGCACCCCCACAAATGAAGTGTTTACCTATAAATCTAACAAAATGTGTACAAGATTTTCAAATTTCCTATGAGAAAACCTACAAAACTCTGATGAACAAACTCAAAGAAGATCTAAATAAATAGAGAGATATCCCATGTTCATGGGTAGGAAGACTCAATATTGTCAAAATGTCAGTTCTTCCCACCTTGATCTATAGAGTCAATGTAATCCCAATAAAAATCCCAGCAAGTTATTTTGTGGCTATTGACAATGTGATTCTAAAGTTGATAATGGAGAGGCAAAAGACTCAGAACAGCCAACACAATATTGAAGGAGAAGAACAAAGTTGAAGAACTGACTCTACCTGACTTTAAGACTTACTATAAAGCTACAATAATCAAGACAGTGTGATATTGGTAAAGAATAAACATAGATCAATGGAACAGAATGGAAAGCCCAGAAATAGATTCACATAAATATACTCAAGTGATATTTGACAAAGGAACAAAGGTAATACAATGGGGCAAAGATAGTCTTTTTAACAAATGGTACAGGAACCGCTAGACAGCCACATATGAAAAAACAACTCTAGGGTCATCTGGGTGGCTCAGTCGGTTAAGCATCTGCCTTCAGCTCAAGTCATGATCTCGGGGTACTGGAATCGAGCCCTACATTGGGCTCCCTGCTCAGCAGGGAGTCTGCTTCACTGCCCCCCCCACCCGCTCATGCTCTCTCTCTCTTAAATAATCTTTAAAAAGAAAAATAAATCTAGACATATATTTTACACCCTTCACATAAATTAACCCAAAATGAAACATAGACCTAAATATAAAACACAAAACTGTAAAACTCCGGGAAGGTAACATAGGAAAGAACCTAGATGACCGTGGTATGGTAATGACTTTTTAGATACAGCACCAAAGACCCAATCTACGAAAGAAATAATTGATACACTAGACTTCATTAAAATTAAAGATTTCTGCTCCGTGAAAGACAATGTCAAGATAACAAGAAGACAAGCCACAGACTGGGAGAAAATATTTGCAAAAGACACATCTGATGAAGGACTGTTATCCAAAATATACAAAGAACTCTGAAAACTCAGCAGTAAGAAAACAAACAACCTGATTTAAAAATGGGCCCAAGACCTCCACAGACAACTCACCAGAGAAGACATACAGATGGCAAAGAAACATATGAAAAGATGTTCCACGTTATATGCCCACACAAAAATGTACGTGCAGATGTTTACAGCCGCTTTATTCATAATTGCCAAAACTTGGAAGCAACCAAGATGTCCTTCAATAAGTGAATGGATAAATAAACTGTGGTATATTCAGACAATGGGATATTATTCAGCACTAAAATGAAATGAACTACTAAGATATGAAAAGAATGGAAGATCCTTGAATTCCCATCCCTAAACGAAAGAAGCCTGCTGTGGTCTGAATGTTTGTATCCTCCTAAAATCCATATGTTGAACACCTAAATGCTAAAGGTGATGGTATTTTGGAGGTGAGGCATTTTGGAGGTGATTAGGTCGTGAGAGCAGAGCCCTCCTGAATGGGGTTAGGACCCTTAGAAAAGAGGCCCCAGGGCTAGCCCAGTCCTCCCACCATGTCATGACACACTCAGAACTCAACAGTCTACACCCAGAACCCAGAAGAGGGCCTTCACCTGACCACCCTGGCACCCCGATCTTGGACTTCCAGCCTCCAGGACTGTGAGAAAGGTTTGTTGTTTATCACTCGTGATGTGGCATTTTGTTATAGCAGCCCAAACGAACTCAGAAGCCAATCTGAAAAGGTTACATACAATGTACCATGCCAACTATATGACGTTCTGGAAAAAGGCAAAAGTGTGGAGACAGTAAAAAGATCAGTGGTTGTGAGGATTTAGGTGGGGGAGGGATGAATAGGCAGAGCACAGAGGATTTTTAAGACAATGAAAATCCTCTATATAATAGTGTAATGATGGATACACGTCATTATACATGCGTCCAAACTCATAGACTGTCCAACACCAAGAGTAAACCCTAATGTGAACTATGGACTTTTGTGTGATGATGTGTCCGTGTAGGTTCATCAGTCGTGACGGATGTGCCACTCTGGTGGGGGCTGTTGATAGTGAGGGAAGCTATGCAGGTGTGGGGGCAGGGACTATGTAGGAAATCTCTGTGCCTTCCTCCTAATCTTGCTGGGAGCCTAAAACTGCCCTAAAAAATGAAGTCTTTACAAAAGTTAATTAATTTAAATAAGTGGGAAGAAAAGTCACAGTGAGGCGTGGCACGGGGAAATGAAAACAGCTGATTTGCTGCAAAGGTGTTCTGAATGGAGGGCCCCAGCAGGAAAATGTCGTGGAGGCTCCTCATGCCCACCCCACCTAATTTTGGGGTGTTCACTCCTGAGTGCCCCCTTCCAATCCCCAGCCTTGTCTCATTAGACCGAGCAGAGCTCCAGGAGCCCAGATGCTACCCCCACTCCCCAACACCAAACACAACCTTCGATCTGAAATCTCATCTCACTCCTGTGTGGTGAAGGACAATGACAGGCACGTAAGGGTCCATCAAAATCAATGCAAAAATGCAAACTCTGTTAGGGTTGGTGTGAAAAATCTCCAGCATCACAGTACTTTATCACACACTGTGGGAAATGACATATATTTTTAAGAACCTTGGGAAATTTTTTCATTCTTTTTAATTCTGATAGTGGACCTTGTGACCACTGCCATAGAGTTTTCATTTGGGGGCCGGGTTTTTCACTCCCTTATGTTGAGAGAGTGAATATACAAACGGATAATAGCCAGACCATATATGACAATAGAACTCTGACGCAGATCTCTACAGCAACCAGCAGGGAAGTCAAACTACAACCTCTCAGTAATCGCCCCCAGACTACCTATTTTTGCCACGGTCCCACGCTCTCCCAATGCAGGAAGAGCCAAAGGAAGCCAAATAGGCTTCACCAACGAATCACATGGGATGCCCTGCTTCTCCTTAGACTTAGAGAGGGATCTAAATGCTGGGGTCCCTGACCCCCAGACCAATGGTCTTAGCCAAGTGTTCACTGCTGACAAATGGGCTCAAAAACAAAACTTAATAACCTGCAAAGCCTCCATGTGGGAACCATGAGTCAGGCGCTGGCCCAGGTCACGGAGAGGTTAACACACCTGGCTTTTCCTGCCCATTTGGCCTGCTGGCGGGGGCAGGGATAAGCTCCTTTGATGAGTGTACAAAAGATTTATTAAAGAATGAAGGAAAAGAGTCAAGGATCTTTGTGGGTTCTTTTTTTTCTGACTTGGTCACCAACTGGGGCGTTTGGCAAGGCACTTAAGGTTCCTGGGTCTCAGTTTTCACATCTGTAAAATAGTAACAATAACCTCCACCCTTCCTGGCTGACTGGATCACCTTGAAGATCTGAAGAAATAATGTGTGTTTAATTACTAAGTGACTATGTTTAATTTTCTAAGTGTTATACAGATGCAAGGAAGTATTCTTAGGGGACAAACACTTACAATGGGGTCCTAGCAGAGGGAGGCCACGTGAGAAGGGGCATGTCTTCTCATGTTCTTCGTGTCTTGTGGCTGAGCTCCAAAGCCCACGGTCCACACCAAGGGCTCTGTCCCTTGAAAAAGCCTCCCTCCGAATCCTCATGATCCCTGTGTGCCAAGAAGTGGCTTATCCACGTCAATGAAGCCTCACTGTTCTCTGAATATGCCCAGCAATGCAAACCATCTCTTGTCTCTCTATGCGCTTAACAGTCGACAGGCTTGCCGCACACCGTGGCTCATCCCCAGAGCAGAGTAAGGGAGGCAGCCCAGTTGAATGGGTGAGTGTGTGGGTTGTAAAACCAGGCTCCTTGGCACATCGCAGCTCTGACACCTGCTGGCTGTGTAGCCTTAGGCAAGTCACATACTCTCTTAACCCAGTTTCCTCATTTGTAAAATAAGGATGCAAACAAAATAGCACCCACTTCACAGTATTGGGGGGAAGATTAATTAAGGCAATATGTGTATACACTTAGAACAGCACCTGGCACTTAGCAAGGGCTTGACAAATGTTTGTTATTGCTATCGTTGTGCAGCGTGGGGTGGTGTGATCCTCATTTTAGCCAACTGTAGAGCTAGGACCATAACTGGGACCCTTGGTCTAAGAAAAGTCATTCTATGAAAATGAGTGCACACGTGGAATGGAAGAAAGCATTTGTAAACCATATATTTGATAAAGAATTAACATCCAGAATATATAAAGAACCCCTACAACTCAATGACAAAAACCAAACAACCCAATTTTTAAAAAGGGCGAAGGACTTGAATAGACATCTCTCCAAAGAAGATATACGAATGGACAACATGCACCCAAAAAGATACTCAACATCACTCATCATTAAGGAAGTGTTAATCAAAACAGCAGTGAGATACCACCTCACACCCATTAGGATGGCTAGTATAAAAAAAAAAAAACCCACAGGGGCAGCTGTGGGGGCACAGTCCGTTAAGCATCCAACTCTTGGCTTCAGCTCAGGTCATGATCTCAGGGCTATGAGATCGAGCCCCGGGTCAGGCTCCACACTCAGCACAGAGTCTGCTCTGAGAGGTTCTCTTCCTCTCCCTCTGCCCTTCCCTCACCTAAAATAAATAAATGAATCTTTGGGAAAAAAGAAAGCAGAAAGCAGTAAGTGTCGGTAGGGATGTGGAGAAATTGGAACCCTTGTGCACCATGGGTAGGAATGTAAAATGGCACGACCACTATGGAAAACAGTATGGAGGCTCCTCAAAAAATAAGTAAATAAAAATAGACCCACTGCGTGATCCAGCAATCCCACTTCTGGATATATACTCAGAAGAACTGAAAGCAGGGACTTGAAAAGAGATTCATATACTCATGTTTATAGTAGTAGTATTTGCAACAGTCAAAAGGTGGAAACAACCCAAATGTCCATCAACAGAATGGATAAACAGAACATGGTGTATACATATAATAGAACATTAGCCTTAAAAAGGGAGGCAATTCTGACATACTGCCACACGGATGAGCCTTCAGGACATTATGCTGAGTGAAATAAGCCAGTCACAAAAAGACAAATACAGTGAGATGCTGCTCATGTGAAGTACCGGGAGCAATCAAACATAGAGACAGAAATTAGAATGGTGGTTACCAGGGACTGGGGGACGGGAGAATGGGGAGCTGTTGTTTAATGGGAAGTTTCAGTTTTATAAGATGAAGGTTGTGTGCATGGACGGTGGTAGTGTAGTCCAACAATGTGAATGTACTTAATGCCACTGACTACACACTTAAACATGGTTAAGGTGGGGGCGCCTGGGTGGCTCAGTCTGTTAAGTGTACAACTCTTGATTTTGGCTCAGGTCATGATCTCAGGGTTGTGGGATGGAGCCCCACGTCGGGCTCCACTCTGGGCTTGGAGCCTGCTTAAGATTCTCCCTCCCCTTCTCCCCCTACCCCCACCCCCCCCCCATAGGCATGCATTCTCTCTCTAAAAAAAAAAAAAAATGGTTAAGGTGAAGGGACACCTGGCTGGCTTAGTCAGTGCAGTAGGTGATCTCAGGGTTGTAAGTTCGAGCCTCACATTGGGTGTAGAGATTACTTAAAAATAAAATATTTTAAAAAGTGGTTAAGGTGGTAGACTTTATGTTTTGTATATTTTACCACAATTTTTAAAAATAAACAAAATTTAAATGAGTGCAGTGGCTGGAGGGGAGACAGAGACCTGGGCCAGATTATAAAAGGCAGGTGCCAACTGGGCAAGTGCTATTAAAGGAACAGTGCCAGACCCACAGTTCCTAGCATGCCTGGGAAGAGCCTGACAAGATGGCGCATGAGATTTGTTTACATATGAATAGACCCAGGTATGCTCAGAGTAAGAAAATAACCCCTTCCAAGGCAGCTGCTTAACCGACTGAGCCACCAGGCACCCCAGGAAGCTTAGGTCTAATGGATGGGCTAGACAAGAAAGAAAGAAGTTAATTGCCAATATCCAGGAGCCCTATGAAGTACACATCATATATGGATGTGACATGGAAAGACCAGGGTGGGGTTGTGATTTTAAAGAGTGTGACCAGAGCAGGCCTCTCTGAGAAGGTGATGTTTGACTGAGGCCCGAGTGAACAGAAGGAGCCGGCCATGGGAAGGGCATTATATCAGAAGGAAGAGTAAGAGCAGAGACCCTGACCGAATGAGACAGGGCTTGATTCACTCAAGGACAGAAGGACAGATAAACAGAAGGCCTCGAGAGTCATTGTCAGTAGATCTTAAAAAAGGGCCAAGAAGCTGCATTTTTAACCAAAGCCCTCCCCCCATCCCAGGCGATTCTGAGCTGTAGGCCCAGTTGAGAACCCCCAGGTTACACTGTCATTCAGACGCCTGATCCCAAGGCCTGCAACGTCACCCCAGTCAGCAGGCCTGTGCTAATCATTGTTCACTGAGAAGGGAAAGAGTCCCCACAATAATTCCACTGGAAAGTTCCTTGGGAGAAGGACAGTGTCTGTCCATTTCGTAGCCATGGTGCCTAGAACCGTGCCTGGTACACAGTGATATCTGGTGAATGAAATGAATGAGCGGTGCTGGCCCCCATAGCTTCCGGTGTTCCGTGAACTCATTTTCAGTGAACCAGAGTTTTTCTCAAACAAAAATTTCATAAACACCGAATTAAAAAGCAGCTTCGTCCTGCCCCCCTCGTTACTGGAGAATGCTTTGTGAGAAACTCCCCCTTTCCAAGCAGCCACGTCCGGGGTAATCTCTGCATTTTGAGGTAGGGCCTCCGTCTCACCACGGGGCTCTGGGGGCTTAGAGAAAGGACTGGTTGAAGGGGCTAAGCTCACACTTGGAACCAACCAGCCAGGGCCTCAGCCCCGGGGCTACCTGGAAGGCCCGCATGTGAACTCCTTGCTGTCAGGTGCCACCTACAGGCTGCCGGGAGTGTGGTGGGCTCCCTCAGGAGCCCTGGCCAGGGCTGCTGTGGGGGCCTCCCCAAGGCTTCTGAAGCCTCAGCATGATCCAGTTGAGGAAGTAAGGTCAAGGCCATGTGTGTGGGCCTCCCCCCTGCCTCTCTATGCATCCTTCTCAGCACCTCTTACCTCAGGCGGCCGGGACCATTGGGCTAGGTGGGGTTGTGAATCCGCATCCCAGATCTCTTCCTCTCCCTCCCTCCTCCTTTACCAAACAACACCTTCCCGTGGAGACTTCTACTTCCGGGAAGATGGAGTAGGTGTACTGTTCTCCACTCCTCCCTTCCCTCTCTGAAAGACCCCGTAAAGAGGTTCAAGAGACAAGCTACTGACTGGGAGAAAGTATTTATAAACCACATATCCAACACAGGACAAGTATCTAGAATATATAAAGAACTCTCAAACCCAACGGCAGAAAAACAAGCAATCCAATTAGGAAACAGCCAAATAACATGAACAGACGTTTCGGCCAAGAGGATATACAGACGGTCCGTAAGTACTTAAAAGCATGTTCAATATCACTGGCCATTCGGGAAATGAAAAATAAAACCACGACACGATACCCATCAGAAAGGTCGAAACAAACAACAAAATGGGGCGCCTGGCTGGCTCAGGCCATAGAGCATGCAACTCTTGATCTTGGGGTCATGAGTTTGAGCCCCACATTGGGGGTAGAGTTTACTTAAAAAAATACCAACGACACCAAATGCTGGTGAGGATTTAGAGAAACCAAATCATTCGTATGTTGCTGGTGGAGTTATAAAATGGCACGGCCACTCTGGAAAGAAGTTTGGCAGCTTCTTAAAAAGGTAAACGTGTGGGGCGCCTGGGTGGTGCAGTTGGTTAAGTGTCCAACTCTTGATTTCAGCTCAGGTGATGATCTTGGGGTCATGGGAGGGAGCCCCACATTGGGCTCCTCGCTGGGCGTGGAGCCTGCTTGGGATTCTCTCTCTCCCTCTCCCTCCGCCTCTCCCCCTCTGCCCCCCCACGTGCATGCATACTCTATCTAAAAAAGAAAAGGTAACCATGCGACTACCATATGATCCAGCAATTACACTCTTGGGCACACATCCCAGAGAAATGAAAACTTAGGTCCCCACAAACACCCATCCACAAATGTTTGCAGCAGCTTTATTCATAATAGCCAAAAGCCAGACGTCCTCCCGCAGGTTAAGCACTGTGATACATCCATACCATGGAAAACCACTCAGCAACAAAAAGGAATCAAGTCTTGACACATTCAACAGCCTGGATGAACCTCCAGAGAACTCTGTTGAGTGAAAAAAGCCAAAGGTAACATACTCTGATTTTACTCAGATAACCTTCTTGAAGTGACAAAATTAGAAGAATGGAGAACAGATTCGTGGTTGCCAGAGTTGAGGAGGAGGGGTCAAGTGGGAGGGAAGTGGGTATGGCTGTACAAAGGTGACAGGAGGGATCTGTGTGGCGAAGGAAATGTTCTGTACCTTGACGGTTCTGATGTCCACACCCTGGTTGTGATTGGGCGCTCTAGTTTTGCAAGACGCCACCATTGGGAAAACCTGGATAAAGGGTACTTGCTCTCTCTGTGTACTGTTTCTTACAACTGCATAGGAACCTAGGGCAAAATAAAACGTTTAATTGCAAAAGAAAAGACCTGGGGCGCCTGGGTGGCTCAGTCGGTGAAGCGTCTGCCTTCGGCTCAGGTCATGATCCCGGGGTCCTGGGATCGAGCCCCAGTCGGGCTCCCTGCTCAGTGGGGAGCCTGCTTCTCCCTCTCCCTCTGCCCCTCCCTCTGCTTGTGCTCTCTCACTCTCTCTCTCAAATAAATAAATAAAATCTTTTTTAAAATTTTCCAAAACGTATTTTAAAAGAAAAGAAAAGAAAAAGAAAAGACCTTTCTGTTCCTCTGTTTATCCCCTTCTCTTGGGCCCCGCTATAGTAATCCATGCAGGGTGCTAGCGGGTAGTAAAGGCACTGATGTTATCCCCACGTCCCACCTACCTCAACAGGGGTTTCCTGGTGATCGCAGAAGGGCAACGTTTTGTAGAAGACATTGCCTTGAATTTAAAATCAGGTTACCTCGAGGCCTGGTCTTCATAGGCTTTGTGACCTCAGACAAATTGCTGGGCCTCTCTGAGATTCCATCTCATCCCCTGTAAACAACTTTTAAAGAGTAAATGAAAAAGTGAAAACACATGGTAAGTTGTAAAGCGGTACTCAAAAGGTCTTTTTGCTTGTCTTCCTCCTTCCCTGTCCTTATTCCTTCCAGCTAGAGGAAGGGACTACGTCTAGAGGAAGTCTTGTGTCTTCCTGTGTTCCCAGGGCTTAGCCCAAGTCCCTGCCCCAGGAGGTGCTTGGGAGGTGCTTGCTCATGCTGGTGATGGCAGAATGTTTAAAGCCAGCGGTTCGCTCTAATGGCGGAGAAGATAGGTTCAGCCCCACAGTGGACACAGGCCTTGGCCGTGTCTTCAGAGGAGACTTTGAAGAGCCCTTGGTAGCGTCCCATGTCAACAGCTCCCTTCCCTGGGAATAGCTTCACTCAGAGACATCATGGGACCGAGAGGCAGGGTCCATGGAACAGCCCAGCTGCCAGTTTGGGGGCACCAGAGAGGACAGGAGAGAAGAGAAGCTTCTCCCTTTGCCCAAGAACTTTGCTATTCTTTACCACCTTTACTCGTCACCGCGCTCCTGAGGCAGGCAGAGCAGGGAGCATCCCCGTTCTCCACGTGCAAACCCTGCAGGGAGACAGGGCTGAGGCCTGCCCAAGGTTCACAGGGCGAGTGAGTCAGTGGCCCAGCTGGTGCCAGACTCCCGAGCCAGAGATTTTCCACAGCAGGGATGGTGTCCAAATGGAAAAGCTAAGACAGAGAAAATGCAGCTCTTCCCTGCCCCAACCTGGAGCCTCTCGAGGGAATTTCGGCCCGGCCTCACCATGTCTTTCCACCCAACTTGCTTTCTGAGGGAGCTGGTGGGGGGCTGTCCTGGGAGATGGCTTCCCTCCCTTTAGGCTCTGAGCTGTCAGTGACCTATTTAAAGACAGAGAAGCCAGGTTGGGGTTTGAGTCTCTCGGGGTGCCTCTCACAGGTGGCTCCCCGGGGACTTCCTAGGCACCTCTTCCTGCTTCTCCTCAGTGGTGACTGTTGGTGGGGGGGGCGGGGGGGGAGGGCACTTTTCTTCTTACCTGGCCCAGGAAGCCCAGAGTGTCCTTGGAAACTCACTCAGAGACTGAAGAGAACAAGTCAGGGCCTATCTGGAAGGCAGGCTGAGGGAGGGGAAGCCGCCCCACGCACCCCGCCCCCTCCCAGTCTGGATGCTTTCCCCAAGGGCCCCTTCTCCCCTCGGCCGCCCCCACCAGGTCTCTGAGAAGACTGAAGTGGGAAAAAGCACCAGCTGCTCAGGAGGGGGAGTACCAGAAGCCATTGGCTTGGATTCGTTCACCCATTAGCAGGTTGCCAACTTGGAAAGCAGAGAGCGTTCCGCGGCGACTGGGAAGGTTTGAACGGGGGAGTCGGAGGGGGTGGTGGGCTGGCAGGGCGGACTTTGGAGCAAGCAAGCCCTTGCTGAACACCCCTTCTGTGCCTGGCCCCATGCCGGCCCCCAGGAGGCCACTGCTCCTGCCCTCAGCTTGTTCTCCTTCTGCGACCAGGGGTCAGAGCTCCCAGGGAAGGCCCGAAGCAGGAGGTATGAATGCTCAGGCCAGCCGGTCTCGGCTTCTGGGCAACCCGTGGGACCTTTTTGGCAGCCTGCCTAACCATTCATCTGTTCATTCATTCATTCATTTGCTCGTTAACCATTCCTTCGCTTCATAAATACTTACGAAGTGCCCATTCTGTGTTGAGCCCTGGAGGGACAGTGGTGGACAGGGCAGGCTCTGTGCCTTCTGGAGCCTACAGCCTAAGGGGGTCCAGGTGGGGGGGCTCCTTTAGGTGGGGTGGTTCAAAGAGGCCTCTCCTTACCGTGAGGCCACACCCTACTTCTTACAGACCCACAGATGCTTTCCAGTCAGAGCTGCCAAACCTGAAATCTAAGTGTCTTGTAGAAACTGCCAACAGTGCAGACATCTAAGACTCAAAAATGGGTCCCTAGCACCTCATAAAAACCTTCTCCCTTCGCGGGGCCTCTCACCGGTAAAGGAAGGTTTGAAGAGGGAGGAAAGAGGCAGGCGAGGCTGCAGTGGGGCCCCTGGAACCCCTGGCCAGTGGAGTGGCGTTGGTGTCACTCAGTAATCTCCTCCTTCAAAGAGCTCCCAAAGTCCCTCCCTGTCTTTTAAAGTCACAGTAACTTAGGACCAGGGGGTTCTACTTGCCCTCATTCGTGTGCTCAACAAGAATCCCTCGCGCAGCCACCAGGAGCGGACACTCGTCCGGCGGCTGGAGACCCAAGAGTCAACTAGACAGCCCCGGCTCTCGGGGAGCTTCCAGTCCGATCCGTGGACGCGACGGGGATGAATTAATTTCATGAATACCGAATTCATTACAGTTATGCTAAATACTTCGAAAGAGACTAAGAGGAAGTCCCTCCTTCAAGGCAGGGCTCAGGGAAGGCTTTCTGGAGGAGGTGAAACCCTAAGGATGCAGGATGCGCAGGATTTGGCCCCGGCCGAGAGGCGGGGGAGAAGGAAGTGCTGTCTCACAGAGGACACGGCAAGGGGGGGGCCCACAGGCCACGTGGCGGGGGCACTTCCAACGAACAGAAAGCAGGCCAGGGTTTGGGGCTGAGCCAAGTCAGGAGAGAGAGGCTCAATATGAATTCCGGGGCGCGCCTGGGTGGCTCAGTCAGTGAAGCGTCTGCCTTCGGCTCAGGTCATGATCCCAGGGTCCTGGGATCGAGCCCCGCGTCGGGCTCCCTGTTCGGCGGGCATCTGCTTCTCCCTCTCCCTCTGCCTCTCCCCCAGCTCCTGCTTTCTCTCTCTCTCTCTCTCAAATAAATGAATAAAATCTTAAAAATATATATATATGAATTCTGGAAGATAGGCAAGGAGAGGCCAGACAGGCAGGACCTCACGCCCCCGAGAGGCATTCAGGTTGCAGCCTAAGAGCTTTGAGGAGCCACTGAAGAGCTTCGGCAGGGGACAGAATCAGGTTGGCATTGGCTTTGTGGGGGCAGCCAAGAGTGGAAATGGGGAGACAGTTGGAAAGCTGCTTACAGTCATTCAGGTGGGAGATGAAGACGGAAGCCTCGATCTGTGTGGAGTGGGGAAGTTGGAGGCCAGTGGAAGAGTCTAGACACATTTAGGAAGTGGAGTCAACAGGACATTTTGGTGGAGTGGCTGCGGAGCTTCAGGGAAGGGAGGATTTGTCCCCATTGTCCGGAGTGGCAGGTGAGAACACATAAAAGAAAATCTCCAGAACCAAGGGCTTGAGAAAGTTAAACAAGATACCAAAGCACTACCCATAAATGAGAAAACAAACTATGAATACACGCAATGACTTGGGTGGCTATCAAGGGCATTATGCTGTGGGGGAAAAAAACCAACCTCTAAAGGCTACCTACTGTATGATTCCATTTATGCAACATTCTCGAAGCGACAGAATGATAGAGAATGGAGAACAGATTAGTAGTTTCCCGGGGCGAGGGATGGAGGGTGGGTATGACTATGTAGAGTCGCTTGGGGGAGAATTTTGTGGTGACACATTGGTTTTGCATCTTGGTCGTGGTGGTGGTGGTTTTGCATGTGGTAAAATGGCATAGAGCTACAAACACACATCGTCCCAGGGCCAGTTTCCTGGTTTTGATATTGTATTAGAGCAACATAAGATTTAACCACGGGGGCAGGCTAGACAAAGAATACACGAGAACTTTCTATATTATCTTCACAACTTCCTGTGACTCTATACTTATTTCAAATTTTATTTAATGAGGGTGGAAGAGACAAAACACGGTGTGTGGCATGTAGAAAGCATTTGATGAAACGTAGCTACTATTAAAACCAGATGTTGCCCCTCCCCCATTTTCAAGGAACCTCGAGCTCAGGCCTGTGGGGGAAATAACAAGGCCTGTGGCTATGGTGACATTCTGAGTCAGGGGGAGTGGGGGCTTAGGTTGAGTTGAATAGAGGGGACACAAGGAGGACGGAGCAGATAAGGGAATCCATAAGGGCTTTTGTTTTTTTTTAATAAAAAATATGAATTAGGCGACTTACAAATTGAGATTTCAGAAGGGGTCCCCTTAAAGGTCTTTGAAAGACCAGCCTGCATTTATGAATTTGTTTACAGGTCATTAACTCTTTAACGAAAGTCTGAGGAGCAAAGTTCAGGGAAATCTTAGCAGGGAATCTTGGGAGGCCCATTGGCGGCATGTCATCAGCAATGACCGCATCCTTCTAGGACCAAGTTACTTCTTGAAGAACGCTTCCTGACCAAAACTCACTTTTGTGTGTGTGTGTGTGTAGAGTAGGCTGGGATTCGGGGGGGCACTGAGGTGAGTCTTCCCCACCCAGATCTTTCCCATCCACTGGCTGGTACTTACTGCCCCCTTAGAGTTTCATTCCTTCAGCTTTAGACCAGACTCCCTGTTACAACCTTAATCATGGCTAGGAGTAGATTTTGATGAGGGGAGACTAGGCCAGCTCTCGGCTGAGGGAAGAAGGGAGCAGAGCATATGGGTCAGAAGGGAGAGAAGTCTTCTTTCATGGCCTTTGTGCACAACTCATCTTGTTCGGGGCACATTCCTCACCCCTCTTGTTCATTGCTGAGAGCAGAGCAAGCAGGCTGATGATGATGATGACAAGGGTGATGACAGTGGGAGCTACCATGTTTTAAGGACCTACCAGATGCCAGGAAATATGTATATATTTTCTCTCACTTTCACAACAAATCTCACAAAAAGGGTGCTATTTTTAGCACCTCTTTAAAGGTGTAGAAACAGCTTTAGAGAGGCCAAGAGACTTGGTATAACCAGGTTAGGAATCCAGGTCTTGTCTGGCCCAAACGGACTGCCTTGAAAGAGACTGTAATAGGGCATACCTCATCCAATGGAGGGGTCAGGGAAGGCTTCTAGAGGAATTGTCCAAAGGACTGTTCTCCAGACTGTTCTCCCTCCATCCTTGGGAGTCAACCGGCACACGCTCACCCATAGCTGTTGGGCTCCCACTTCCCTGGGGACAGTCTGTAAGATGGAGATCTGCTAACGAGTCAGGGGATGATGGGGACCCCAATTTGGTCACAAGTTTGGTTTCACACCTCCTGCTCCATCAACCTGGATATCCCCCAACATTCAACCAGAAACCTAAGTGGCCTAAAATCTGAATGGTACCATTTTAGGGTGCCTACCCCTCCCCTCATTTGCTAAACCAGAACTGCCATCCTTCCTTTAGTGTAGGGCCTCCTTTCTCCTGTGTGGGGTAGGGACCAGGAAATATATACATATTTCCTGGCATCTGGTAGGTACTTAAAACATGGTAGCTCCCACTGTCCCACTCCCCTCGGCTGCCAAAATACAATCTCCCCCCGGCCCTGCCCCAGAAGGACCACATGCTGTGGTGTTCTCACAGTGAATCTCAAGTAGGAAACAACTTTTGATGCACGTGGAGATAAAGACAGGCGGAGAAGTTGGAAGGGAGAAAGAAGACCGTGGGATGAAGGCAGAGCTGAGAAGGATGGTGGTGGTGTGCCAGACTTGGTGGATGTTCCAGAGGGCAAGCTCAGTGTTCTCTAAAGTAACCAAATAGTAGACTTAAGGTCTTTATGCAAAGAAAACCGATAAATGAAAAGCAGGGCTCTGACGCAATGACTGGTGGGAAGAGCACTAAGTGAGTAGTAGTTGAATCCGGTCTGGGACTATGGATAAATATACACATGTATGTGTGTGTGTGAGATATGACTAACGTAATATATAGACTAGAATACACTGTAATATACTGAGAAAGAGAAAAGCATCCCCTACCATGCAGGAGCGGGCCTGGCGATATCAGCCAACCACTGGCCCTGCACTCAACCACGAGGCCATACAGCAGTACTGGAGCCAGAAAGGGAAATCACGCCAATGAGAGCTAGGGACCATGATGAGCAGGTGGGCTCTTCCGGGTTCTTCTCCTGCTCTGATTCCCAGACGTGCCAATCCTGGCTCCTCTCCCTGCCCATGCGCCAAAAGTGCCAAGTATGCAGAAGCAGGAGTGTATAAATTGCCCCCTTTTTTTGTGCTCGGGGCTCAGACCTTTGAAGACCACTCTCCTCTGAACTCGCCAGCGTTAAATAAACCTCCTATCCTCCAAGATCTCTGGGTGCTGCTCAGTTCTTCCGTCGGCCGATCCAGTCCAGCTTCCGTAACAGTTCCATGGTCCAAAACTCAAAATGTGCAAGAAGGCATTCAGGGAAAAGCCTTCCCACCTCTGTTCCTCCTCAGGCTCTCTCACTGGAGACAGGCACTAATAAGCAGTTTCTTCTTATACCCTTCCACTGACACTTTGTTTCCTTCTTTATTACCTCCTCTCCAAGTTTTCATTGGGCCTTTTTTTTTCCCCCGCATTTCCACGGAAGTGCCTGCTCTTCGCTTGTAATCAGAGACCACAGCGTCTTTGCGAAGCGCTGCTCTACAAAACTCGCTATTGCCTGGATTGCGTTTTAAGCAATTCGATCCTCTTCCACAAGAGCTAATCCTTTGTGCCCTGCTCTGGGCCCTGTGATGGACCCCAAGATGAATAAAGCCTTTGTCACTGCCCTGAGGGAATGTCTTTGTTAGTTGGCGACCCGAGACTACGCACCCGAAATAAATGGCTCCAGCAGATGGGGGTGCACTGGGGATTCATGCGCTGGCTTATGGAAAGCCTCAAACGCTGGGAGAAGCGTGACCTCAGGACTATTGGTCTTCAGCAACCTGGTGATTAAACGTCCCTGGAGTCCGTAGACCTAGGCTCCAGTGCCAGCTCCAGTGCTCCAGCAATTTCCTTCACCTGTCTGAGGCCAGTGACTGCCTCTGTAACATGGAGATCAGCGTTCGCTACCAGAGGCGTATGGCGCCAAGTAAGCAGGATGATGAAGATGCGGCGCCCGGCGTACAGTGGGCACCCAGAAGTGGGTTGGTTGTGCTTTCTCATAGGGAAAACTGCATAAAACTTGGGCCCATGGTGGGGGTGAGTGTGTGGGGGTGAGTGTGGGGGAGGGTATTATGTGAGTGTGTATGTGTGAGTGAGTGGGGAGGGAATATATGTGTGAGGGGATGTGGGGTGTGTGGAAGTGGGGGGGGTTGTGAGAGTGGGGGGAGTGTGTGTGTGAGCGGGTGTGTGAGAGTGTGTGAGTGTGCATGAGTGAGTGGAGTGGGGAGTGTTTGGGGGTGGGGGTGTGTGTAGGTGCGTGTATGGTGGAAGCTAGTAGTAGTGACAGGTTCATGAGCTCTAAGAAGTGGGAGCAGGGAGGAGGCGGAGAGAGAGACCAGATGGGCTCATTACCCACACGTGGAAGCTGATACTGAATCAATGGGGTTGAGCTTCCCACTTGACCGCTAGGGTAGGAAATGGCGGGAGCGGGGAGGGGGTGCTCTCTGACAGTTTGTGGGCATGATCATGACATGCTAAAAGCAATGTTTGACATGACTCATATAGGAGCGGCGTGGAGGCTGACGTGGAAGGAGACAGGACGAGAGGCACAGAGGACAGTAAGGACTGCATCATGGGGACAGGTTCTGAGAGCCAGTGCCTTGGTGGGCACAGAGGAAAGGATGAGCTGCAGGTGACCATAGGGCTTCTAGTCGGGGGAACTGGGGCTATAAGAGAACGAGCAAATGGGGCTCAGTTTGGTGGGGGAAATAGGGGTACATGCCATCTGTGTCCTTGGGACTGCAAGACACCTAAGGGAAGCAAAACATCCTACTAAAGTCGGTACCTTGATTCTGCTTCCTATAAATGGAACGAATGCAACTGAAAAGGTTGCATACATATCCTTAGGGAAGACCGAGATAGGGCAGATGGCACCGGGCCCGTTCCCTGGATTTCTGACCCTCCAATGTTTTCAACAACGACAAAAAATCTGCCTAAAAGGAGAGAGGGAGAAGCAGAATGTGGCTTTAGATCCCGACTTGAGATTAGGGACTGTCTGGATTGTCATGACCATGAGGACGAACGGGATGCTTTGGCCATCAACCCTATCTTGGGGTTGGGTTCCTTTGTACTGCCTGGTAACGGAGCTTCTGAGCAGCTCGATTTGCCTAATAGTGTGAGCAGGGTGAGGGACAGACCCGAGGCTGCACCCTGACGGGCTGTGGAGGTAGATCTGGAAGGTCTCGGCTACACCATACTGCCGGGTAAGCCCCTGCTCCAGGTCTCCCTGGAATGGGGCAGAGATGACCTTCATACTAACAACTTTTCAGGTCTTCATTACTCTGGGTACATTCCTCACTCCCCTGTCATAACCCGAGTGGCATCTTAGCTTGTGCTTGTTGCCGAGAAGAAATCAGAGGGGTCACATACTGTCTGATTCCGTTTGTATGAAATGTCCAGAACAGTCAAGTCCATAGAGATGGGAAGCAGATAAGTAGTTGCCAGGGGCGGGGGTGGGGGTGGGAGAGGAAGTGAAGGGTGACTGCTGTGGGTACAGAGTTTCCCTCTGGAGTGATGAAATGTTCCAGAATTAGCTAATGCTGATAGCCAGATAACTCTGCGAATATTCTAAAACACCACTGAATGATACACTTCAAAGGAATGAACTTTACCATATGTGAATTCTATCTCAATAAAGCTGTTATTTAAGAAAACGATCAAGCAGATTTCTGCATTCACGTCTCATGCGAAACCCACAAAAATGTGTACACACTGAGGGGTAGCTGCATTTTCACTGACAGATCGCAATCTTTAAAAATGTATTACTGGGGGCCCCTGGGTGGCTCAGTCGTTAAGCGTCTGCCTTCGGCTCAGGTCATGATCCCGGGGTCCTGGGATCGAGCCCCGCATCGGGCTCCCTGCTCGGCGGGAAGCCTGCTTCTCCCTCCTCTACTCCCCCTGCTTGTGTTCCCTCTCTCTCGATGTGTCTCTCTCTGTCAAATAAATAAATAAATAAAATCTTTAAAATAAATAAATTAATTTAAAAAAAAAGGTATTACTGAAGTAGAGTTGACACAGTGTTATATTAGTTTCAAGTGTACAACATAGTGATCCTACAATTCTATACATTACTGTGTGCTCACCCCGCTGGTGCAGTCACCATCGGTCACCATGGCACGTTATCACAGTATTATTGACTATATTCCATACACTGTAATTTTCATCTCCACGACTTATTTATTTTATATTATAACCGTTATTTTATAACTGGAAGACTGTACCTCTTAATCTCCTTCACCTATTGCTCATAAGAGCTGGTATGGCTATTAATACTTGGCAATTGCACTTATGTTACCTAAATTGTCCTTTGCTAAAACTCAGAAACCCCAGGGATGGGATAAAGGTAGGTGGGTGGAGGGCTGTTTTCTCTGATGATGAGGCTATTGGGTTAAAAAAAAAAAAAAACTCCTAAACAAAACCAAAGTCCAACAAACCCCAGGAAAGTGATTAGTGCTTATGTTTCAGATCACGTAAACTTTCATTGGCCTTGGCAGGACTGTGGAGGAATCCTGACATCAAAATGAACTGCACTCATCCCTTTCCCTGGGATTCTAGGCATGAATGTATCTTCCCTCAGCATCTGGCTGACATCTGATTCCCCTCCTCGTTTTGAATGTGCTGCTGTGGGTGTTTTCAACGCACGGTCCTGCACACATCCTCATCCACACTGCAGTGAATACTTCTCCTTAGAACTATATGAAACTCAGTTCAACAAATGTTTAGTGAGTGTCCACCATGCACGAGGCACCATAAGAAGAACAAGACGGCTCATCAGGCTCTCTTCTCCCCCTGGCTGCATAATCGCTCTCCAGAGCAGCGCTTACAGGTGCCAGATACTCCACAGGGAGAGCTGAACGGTGTGACAAACGCATGCCCAAATTTACCTTCCCTCCTGTCCCAGGCTAGTTCTGCTGCTGGGTCAGGCGGAGAGCCCTGAAACACCTCTGTGGGATAGATAGTTCATGGTCATGCTTGGCCACTCTCGTGACCTGATTTTAATTTATAGCCAGGAGACGTGCCTGGCCAATCATTTTGACACTGCTGTCAACACTGGGGTCTGCCCCAAGAGCCCAAAGAACCAAGGCCGGGCTGTACGTGCACAGTCTTGGGGCCCTAGGCATGGCTCGGCCACAAATTCAATGTGTGGCCTTGGCAAAATCACGCCCCTCCCCCCTTCCTGGTACATTTCCTTTGTAAAATGAGGGAGAGGAGCGTGACAAATTGTTACCTAAGGGTCTTTCCAGCTCGGCCATTTTAGGGTTTATAGAACCATAGCTAATGAAGTGTATCAACTTAGAGCAGCCAGGAGGGGGTTAATGCTGAGACCAGGATTGAGAATCAGTGGGATGCTTCCAGAGGCCAAGAAAAAGGGGGCAGGAAGCAAGAAGGTGTGGCTGGTTCAGTTTCAAGTTTATATAGGCTGATTTCCACGGAGAAAGAATTTGAAGTGACTTGAAGGGTATTTATGTTTGCCCTGGATCAAGAAGCAAGCCAAGGGAAATGGGGGTTATGTTGGCGACTGGTTAGGAGCTTTTCTTAAGTTCCATAATGGTTAAAATAACTCCAGGAGGTTGGACCTTAGAAGTTGTCTCCATTTAGGAGTGTTGGGAACAGAAAGACTCCTTTGCCCCCATCAAATACCTCTTTTCCCAGTTTACCATTACAAAACCAAAACAAAACAAAACAAAGAGCCCACACGCAATCACTAGATCTCAATGATCAGATTCACACGAAGGAGGGAGGGGCTTACGGTATACCAGGCACTGTGCTGAGAACGTTATTTCCATCCAATAGCTATGGACAATGCTATTGGACAATGCTCCCGACAATGCTATGAGGTAGGGGCTATCACTATGCCTGTCCTGCAGATGGGGAAACTGAGGCACCTCACCTGCGCTCAGCACTCTTCCAGGAGCTGTGGGTGTTACCAAGCGTAGAGGCGCGGGACGGCACATTCCCTAACATCTACAGCGGTTCTGCAAACTAAAATTATGTCGATTGCCTAGGATAAAGTCACTGAAAGGATTTGCAAGAGCTGAAGAAGATCAGAGACGGTTTGCTAGTGATGTTTTCATCTTCCAGCTTGAAGACAAATTTCCCATTTTTATACTATCCCAGAACGAAGAGAACCATAACTCGTCTCTCTCGGTTTTGGTAAGAGATTGAATGCGCTTTTAACAGTTTTATTGTGCTTCCTACAGTGACCGTGTTTCACTCTCTGGAGAGCAGAGGGGTGGCATGTGGCCTCCTGTGTCCGTGCCTTCTCAATGCCAGGCTTTGCACTGTGAAAGGAAGAATTGTGCTTTGCAAAATGAAGAAATGGAAAGATCTTCCCTGGGAAGAGAGGACATTTATTTTCAAAAATGGAAGGAAGAAGACAAGTCAACATCACCCAGCTTCCCCCAGCCCCGGCCCCAAGCAGGGTCAAGTGCAGACTGTCCATTCCTCAAACACATCGTGTTCTTTCTACCTCTGTGCCTTTGGGCAGGCTGTTCTCAAGGCTTCTCATTCTCTGAATTCCAAATTCAGCCAAGATAGAGCTCAAGTACTGTCGCTGCATCTTGGGAACCCCACTGCCCATGCACCCTGCTCCCCGACTTCCGGCAGACTGGATTTCTTTCCCTTTACCCTGTGCACCAAGGAGAGGTCTAGAATATGGTAAGTATGATCAGTGTGACCTGGCAGACTCCCCAGCTAGGCCCATCTCTCCAACTTTGTCCCCTCCCCAAACACACACACACAGCACCCACACGTGTGCACATCTCACAGAGCACAGTAGATGGTTGTGGTTAAGTGGGTGAACTCAGGAACCAGGCAGCTTGAGTTTGAGACCCAGCTTTGTCCCTCGCTAAATGAATGACCTTGGGAAAGTAACTGACTCACTCTGTGACTCAGTTGTCTCCTCTATAAAATGGGAATAATAGTAGTACTTCTCTCATAGAATCATTTTAAGGATTAAGTGTGAGCATATCTCTAAAGTGCACAGCTCAGTGCCTGGCCTATAATAATTGCTCAGTCAGTGGTACTTAGTATTAGGATTGCACAGGACCTGGCATATAAAGGATGCCATATATGAGTATGTGAGTATCTGAGTGGTTCACACAATAAAGCTTTAAGGGCTTGAATTAGGGAGAAGTCAGGGACAGCGGGGCTACGCAAGGATGCTGCTTCCCCTGACTTCAGTATTCTCTCTCACTGCACCCAGTTCTTTTTTTTTTTTTTAAGATTTATTTATTTATTTTAGAGAGAGAGAGAGCATGTGCACAGGGGGCAGGGACAGAGGGAGATGGAGAGAGAGAATCTCAAGCAGACTCCCTGCTGAGCATGGAGCGGGATGCGAGGCTCAGTCCCACGACCCCGAGATCATGACCTGAGCTGAAACCAAGAGTCAGCCTTTTAACCCACTGAGCCACCCAGGCGTCCCTCGCTGCACCCAGTTGTCTTCCTTCAATACACATACCACACTTTGTAGTCAGACCTGTATTTGTTTACTTGTTTAGTGTCAGCCATTCCCAGTAAACTAAGTTCCACGAGGCCAGGCCCATGTGTGATTTAGCCACCACTCTATGTATCTCCTGTGCCTGAAATGGTGCCAGGAAGATAGCAAGTGTCCACGAAATGGTTGTTGAATTAATGAAAAAATGAAAGAAGTATTCAGGTAGGGATGTGGGATTTAGGTGGTCCCAACGGATGGGTAAGTGTTGAATAGGTAGGTAGGCAAGGAGGATTCCAAGTGGAAATCCTGAGAAAACTGAGCATGCATAAGGTACTTGGGGGAATACAGCCAGGAGATCCCTTTGGCTGAGAGCAAAAGACCGTCACTCAGCTTGCAAAGGGTGGGGGGAGGGGAGGTAGCCAAATAAAAGACTGGGGAGAGGAAGTAGGGAATTGCCTTGAATGTCAGGCCACTTAGGGATTCATTCTGTTGGCTAAAGCCTCAGCCTCTATCAAGATGCAAATATTCCTAGGAAAAGTATGTTATCAGCCAAGTAGGACTGAGTATAAATTCATTTACTTGCTCTTTGCCTTAGGGAACATTTTGCTAGAGGGGAAAGTGATGATATCAGGAGGCTGGAGGGGAAAGTGATGATACCACTGGAAAGAGGAAAGAGTGCCCCTGAGATAATGCAAAAGCATATAAAGGGGCGCCTGCGTGGCTCAGTCAGTTAAGCATCTGACTCTTGATTTCAGTTCAGGTCATGATCTTGGGGTTGTGGGATCAAGCCCCACGTTGGGCTCTGTGCTCAGCGGGGAGCCTGCTTAGGATTCTGTCTCCCTCTCCCTCTGCCTCTTCCCCCCTCCTTGCACACTTGCACTCGCTCTCTCTCTAAAAAAAAAAAAAAAGCTTATAAAGAGGGAGGTGAAGACAAACCTTTTCTACCTCCAGTGTTTCCTTGGTCCAGAGCCTGAACCTCAAACTATTTACAGTTTTTGTTTCTTTGAAAAATGACTTTTCTTTATAAAAGATACAGACCTAGGGATGCTTGGGTGGCTCAGTTGGTTAAGTGTCTGCCTTCGGCTCAGGTCATGATCCCAGGGTCCTGGGATCGAGTCCTGCATCGGGATCCTTGCTCAGCAGGGAGCCTACTTCTCCCTCTGCCTGCTGCTCCCCCTGCTTGTACTCTCACTCTCTCTCCGGCAAATAAATGAATAACATCTTTTAAAAAATAAATAAATAAATAAAATAAAAGATGCAGACCTAGAGTAGGAGTGGCCTGGGTGACAAGGGGAAGTTTTTAATTATTGATTAAATCTCTTTACTTGGTATAGGTCTGTTCAACTTTTCTGTTTCTTTTTGAGTCAATTTGGTAATATGTGTGTTTCTGGGAATGTGTCCATTTCATCTGGATTCTCTGGTTTCTTATCGTACATTTCATTGTGCCATTAAAAGTCCTTTGTAAATATCATTTTTGATAGCTGTATAATATGCTATTGTATGGCCATCCCATGATTTATTTAACCATACTCCTAATGGTTCTCCTCAGGTTATTCCCAGGGCTGAAATGAATGTTTTTGTACAAAAATCTCTATCTGTATTACTATTTCCTTAAAATAAATTCCTAGACATGGAATTTCCTGGACAAAAGACGGCTCTTGAAGCATTTGGGCCAAATTGCTATCCAGAAAGGCCAGACCCATTTGTTTTATTCTTCAACACATAAGAGTGCTTTATAATGTTGGGGCTTATGATTTTTAGAATATCTTTGCTGATTTGACAGGTGAAATATGCTACCTTAGTTTTAGCTGTCATTTTGAAATTTCGAGTGACATCAAAGTTTGATACTATTTCATTACACATTTGTATTTCTTCATATGTGATTCATCTGTTCAGTTCTTTGTCCATTTGTCTTTTGCTCTCTTAGTGTCTTTCCTATTTTTTTTAATTTTTAAGTGTATTTATTTATTTAAGTAATCTTTACACCAAACATGGGACTCAAACTCATGACCCAAGATCAAGAGTTGCACAGTTTTCCGACTGAGCCATCCAGGCACCCCAGTGTCTTTCCTATTGAGGTACATCATCTCTTTAATCAATTATCTTCAATACTTATTGTAAGAATTTTCGGGGGGGGGGCTTGCCTTTAATTTTGTTTATGCTGTTTCTTAGGGTCCAGAAGGCTTCATTTTTCTGTAAGCATACCAATTAATTTCTTCCTTAATGATCTCTTCTAACATGTCTGCCTAGAAATCACTTCCCCATCCAGCAATTAGATGGATAACCTCATTTTTTCCTTTTAAAAATGTATCTTTTATACATGAAGAATTTAGTTCAGTGTAGGATGTGATTATTTTTCTCAGATCGTAAATCATTCTACCACTGTTTATTCAATAACCTTTCCCTTTCCCGTTGATTTGTGATCTTTCCTTTACCTTATAAATTCCTGTATATTTACGTATACATATGTACATATGCATATATTTTTATTTTATTTTCTAGGCTGTCTAATCTGTTCCATTAATTTGTCTCATCTTGCACCACTATTATACTGTCTTTCTGTTTCTCAAAACTAGTATTTGTTGGGGCACCTGGGTGGCTCAGTCGGTGAAGCGTCTGCCTTCGGCTCAGGTCATGATCCCAGGGTCCTGGGATCGAGCCCCGCATCGGGCTCCCTGCTTGGCGGGAAGCCTGCTTCTCCCTCTCCCACTCCCCCTGCTTGTGTTCCCTCTCTCACTGTCTCTCTGTCAGAAAATAAATAAAATCTTTGAAAACAAAAAAACTAGTATTTTTTCTGTACAAGCTTCCACTATACATTAGATATTCTTCTACTCTTGCTTACAGGGTAAACAAGTGCACACCAGCCCTTTGGCTCAGGTTCACAGGGCTTCCCTGGAGAAGGGTGTCAAGCCACTTAAATTCAGGATGTCTTTCTCTGATGCCGCCTCCTGGGAGCACTGAAAATCTTCAGGCTCCAAGGGGTACAAGCCGGGCCCAGCTGTGTGGAAGCAAACAGGTCCACGCACAGAGCTCCGTGCCTTGGTGAGGAGCAGCTTTACTCCCTGGGACCGCACAGAGTTTTGTCCAACTACTCAGGGCAAAATCAAGCCCATGGGAAAGAATCCTATGACTGAGCAAGATGTCCCCAAACACCCAGGCTCCGGCTCCCAAGGTAGGACTGAAGACTGGTGCTAAGAGGGACTGAGAGGCAGCATGGGCATTTCTGAGAAACTCAGTCCTACGGGCCTATTTCTCTAGGTTTTATCTTGTTGCTGGAACTATCATGCTGTTTTAAACGCTGTGGTTTTGTAACATATTTTGATAACATTAGTCCTCTGACTCAAAGTTTCTTAGCTCTTTATATTGGTTACTCCTCCAGATAAATACGACCATCATTTTGTCAGGAAGGCTGGTTCCTCCCTGGAGCCCACCTAAGTCACACCATTTGGGGGCTGCCTAATTCCCCTGCTTGGATGCTCAGACAACATCCTCATAATGAACAACGCAAGAGACGAAATGAACCAGGCTCCAATTACGCCGTGAGAGTTCACACTGTGTTTAGCTTGTAGAGGGAGGGATCTAAAGAGGGAGGATATTTCGGCCACACTTGTCCGAAAAGCTGAACTGAAAAGGAATAGCTTACCATGCCAACCAGTTTCAAAGTCTATTTTTCCCTCTCTCCAAAGTAGAATTACTCCCTCAAGCGGCAAATATTATTTTTATTTAATTTACTTCTATTGGTACCATGATGGAATTACCCTTACAAATGCTCTTGGACTTGTCTCTGTCTGTGGAGCATGAACGAGTGACTTAGCCTCTCTGGGCCTCAGTTCCCTCATCTGTAAAATGGCGATGATGATCTCATTATGCAAAATGCCTGGCTCAGAACCTGGCTCAGAGTAAGCGATGGGTAAATGGTAGCTATAGCAGAATTATGAGAGGTAGTAAAGCATATGGTTTAAGACAGGCTCTGGGGCCAGACTTCTTGAGTTCAAATCTTACCTCATCACTAATTTTTCTGATCTTAGACGAGTTACCTAAGCTGAACATGCTTCAGTTTCTTCGGCAAAATACGGGTAAAGAAAGTACCTGCTTTATTGGTTGGAAGGAATGAGTTCGTGCTATAAGACAGAAGTTTCTGGTACATATTAGGCACTCAACTAACATTAGCTATTCCTGTTGACGGTGCCCTTGGGGGTGGATATAGTCTTCAACCTCATTACTCGGTCTATGCTACTTCATAGCACCATCTAGTGCTTGTTTGGGGAAATTCCAAATCTATCCAAGCAACAATCATTTGCTTGGGAGTGTATCTTTTTTTTCTTTTTTTTTTTTTTAAAGTAGGCTCCAAGCCCAGCTGGAGCCCAGCCCGGGGCTGGAACTCACAACCCTGAGATCAAGACCTGAGCTAAGATCAAGAGTCAGAGACTTAACAGACTAAGCCACCCAGGTGTCTATATATATATATATATATTTTTTTTTTTTTTTTTTTTTTACTTGTGACATTTTATTTATTTTTTTAAGTAAGCTCTATGCCCAGCGTGGGGCTTGAACTCACGACCTGGAGATCAAGAGTTGCACGCTCTACCGACTGAACCACTCAGGCACCCCAAGAGAATATCTTTTAGAAAGTAATAAGAACCATTTTTAGGGATACAAATATTTTTTTGGAAATATCTTCTGATTTCAACTCTTCTCTAGTCTCTCTGGGCTTGTATTTATAACAGGCAATGTTCTTGATTACAAACAACAGAAAAACTGACTCGGGCTGAATTAAGCAGATTATTGAGCCTTTCACAGAATCAACAGGAAGGCAGATGAACCAGCCTAGGGAAATGGATAGGAAGCAAGAGAGGCTGAGCAGGGGGGACCCCAGGGAAGGTCATGCCATAGGACTGGCTTGGTTAGTATGTCACTACCAGCAAAGGGCTACCTCTACCATTTCTAGATACCACCACCAGAAATCACCGCTGCCTCTGGACCCAGCTGATCTGACACTGTTGGGGCCTCTGCTAGATGCAGGTCCTATGAATGAATTCATACACGGCCACTTGCTGTATAAGTCTCTCAAGACTCAAAGTCTTTGGTGAGACCCTGGGTCCCCTAGTGGTGCCCTAACTGCCCAGGGCGTGTGAAGACACACTATGTGCTTCCCTTGGTTTTCATGGTGGGAGGTGAGGCCTTGCCTTCCAGATTCACAGTGGAGGATTGCCTCAAAAGAAGAAGGTTTAGGGGCATCTGGCTGGCTCAGTTGGTAGAGCTCGGGGTTGTAAGTTCCAGCCCCAAGTTGGGTGTAGAGATTACTTAAATTTTTTTTTAAATCTTCAAAAAATAATAAAAGAGGGTTCGGATATCCCCTCAAGGAGGGTTACCAGATAAAATGCAGGACATCCAGTTAAATGCCAATTTCAGGGGGAAATGAATGCTTTTTTTAAAGATTTTATTTTTAAGTAATCTCTACACCCCAACATGGGGCTCGAACTCACAACCCCGAGATCAAGAGTCGCATGCTCTACCGACTGAGCCAGCCAGGCGCCCCTGAATTTTTTTTTTTAGTATAAGTATGCAAATATTGCTTGGGACATACTTAAAGCAAAAACCTGAAAAGACAATCATGCCTAGTTTAGGTGAGGAGGGTGCAGGGAGAAGAATACTCTCCCACATTGCCGGTTTTGTTAGTAACAGTGTATTAGTCAGGGGTTTCCAGGGAAAAAGAACCAGTAGGAGAAATATGTAAAAGGAGATTTATTGTAGGAATTGGCTCACACAATTATGGAGGCTGAAGTCCCACAGTCTGCCATCGGCAAGCTGGAAACCCAGGACAGCCAAAAGTGTAATCCCAGGCAGAGTCCGAAGGCCTGAGAACCTAGAGCGCTGATGGTGTAAATCCCAGTCCAGGGGCAGGAAGATACCAATGCCCCAGCTCCAGCAAGCAGGCAGGGAGATGGCGAGTCCACGGATTCAAATACTGATCTCATCTAGAAACACCCTCACAGACACACCCAGAAATAATGTTTCATTTGGGTACCTCACGGGAATGCAGGCTGGTGCAGCCACTGTGGAAAACAGTATGGAGGTTCCTCAAAAAGTTAAAAATAGAACTACTCTATGATCCAGTAATCGCACTACTGGGTATTTACCCCCAAAATACAAAAACACTAATTCAAACGGATACATGCACCCCTATATTTATTGCAGCATTATCTACAATAGCCAAATTATGGAAGCAATTCAAGTGTCCATCCATAGAGGAATGGATAAAGAAGATGTGGTGTATATACATATACAGTGGAATATTACACAGCCATTAAAAAAGAATGAAATCTTGCCATGGATGCAGCTACAGAGTATTATGCTAAGTGAAATAAGTCAGTCAGAGAAAGACAAATACCATATGATTTCACTCACATGTGGAATTTAAGAAACAAAACACACAAGCAAAGTGGGGGAAAAGAGAGAGAGACAAACCGAGAAACAGACTCTTAACTCTAGAGAACAGATGGTTACCAGAGGGTAGGTGGGTGCGGGATGGAAGAAATAGGTGATGGGGATTAAGAGTACACTCATCCTGGGGCACCTGGGTGGCTCAGTTGGTTAAGCGTCTGCCTTCGGTTCAGGTCACGATCCCGGGCCCCTGGGATCAAGCCCCGCATTGGGCTCCCTGCTCCGCGGGAAGCCTGCTTCTCCCTCTCCCACTCCCCCTGCTTGTGTTCCCTTTCTCGTTGTGTCTCTGTCAAATAAATAAATAAAATCTTTAAAAAAAAAGAGTACACTCATCTTGATGAGCACTGAGTAATGATGTATAGAATTGTTGAATCACTACACTGTACACCTGAAATTAATATAACACTGTATGTTAACCATACTGGAATTAAAATAAAGCATTTAATTAAAAAAGAGAAAAAAATCTGGGCGCCCTGTGGCCCCGTCAGCTTCACACATAAAAATCAACCATCACACCAAGTGCCTTAAAAATATTCACAACCTCTGCAACAATATGGATGGAACTAGAGGGTATTATGCTAAGCAAAATAAGTCAATCAGAGAAAGACAATTATCATATGATCTTATTGATATGAGGAATTTAAAAAACAAAACAGAGGATCATAGGGGAAGAGGGAAAAAATAAAACAAGACAGAATCAGAGAGGGAGACAAACCATAAGAGACTCTTAATCATAGGAAACAAACTGAAGGTTGCCGGAGGGAAGTGGGTGGGGGAATGGGGTAACTGGGTGATGGACGTTAAGAAGGGCACAGGATGTAATGAGCACTGGGTGTTACATAAGACCAATGAATCACTGACCTCTACCTCTGAAACCAATAATACATTACATGTTAATTAATTGAATTTAAATTTAAAAATGTTTTTAAAAAGTGGGGCACCTGGCTGGCTCAGTCGTTAAGCATCTGCCTTCAGTTCAGGTCATGATCCCAGGGTCCTGGGATCGAACCCCGTGTTGGGCTCCCTGCTCCGCAGGAAGCCTGCTTCTCCCTCTCCCACTCCCCCTGCTTGTGTTCCCTGTCTCGCTGTTTCTCTCTCTGTCAAATAAATAAATAAAATCTTTAAAAAAAAATGTTAAAAAAATATTCACAACCTCTGACCCAATAATTCTATTTTTATAAATCACTGTAGCCTTTGACCTAGGAGTTAAATTTTAAGGAGTTTGTCCTAAAGAAATAATCAGAAATAAGCAGTAACTTGTATACATAGCACTCGTTGCAGTTATCGTTTGTAAAAAAAAAAAAAAAAAAAATGGAAATAAGCTTAAATATGCAAACAAGGAAATGATTAAATAAATTATGGTTGGCTAATGCACATGGTGGTATTATGCAGTCCTTAAAATGATGCTTATGAAGAATTTTAGATATAACTAAAATTGCTCAAGTAGAGAGGATGGTATTAACATGGGGGGTAAAACAGCTGTGGGCACCAAGGTCTATTGAGAGAATGTTTCCCCGGGCAAGAGAAACTGACAAAGGAATGTTCGCAA
Organism: Neomonachus schauinslandi; assembly: GCF_002201575.2. Taxonomy (NCBI): domain Eukaryota; kingdom Metazoa; phylum Chordata; class Mammalia; order Carnivora; family Phocidae; genus Neomonachus; species Neomonachus schauinslandi. Next base: position 30,457,657 of record NC_058419.1, on the reverse strand, counting down.
ATAAAAGCAGGGCAGATAACCACATGTACAACTCACTAGCTGTATCATCTTTGGCAACTTACCGAACCTTTATCTCAGTTTACTCGTCTGTAAAATGGGGATAATATAACAACAGAACTTAGAATAGTGCCTTGCACATACAAAGTGTTATGTATTAGCTGGTGAGTATGTGTGTGTGCGCACGCATGCACGCACATTTGAGAAGAGCGAGAAGTGGTGGTTAAAAGACAGTTGCAATAACGGTGGCCACCCAACTCCATGTTCCTCTATCTCTGCAAAGGTTTCATGAATGTTGGGAAGCCGTTTATGGGGCAGTGGAAGTCATTCAGCTTCCGCGGATTGCAGCTATGGTGATATGTTCTTGAAATGGACGATCCTTATAGAAGCTTCCAGATGGCCCACTTCCCTGATTGGGGCAGAGGTCACAGCACCCCTGATGGGTCTATTGAGTGGTAGAGCCCTGGGAGTCATTCTCGAAGTCTTACTCCTCCAGTTTTTCCAGTGATTTTGTAAGCACTTAATTCCTTGAGTTAAGTTCCTTTTTCAAAAGTACTAAACGATTTCTGTTTCTTACCACTGAACACTAATACAGGGATGAAATAAGAAGGTCTGTCTGGGACACGTAAAGATGCTAATGCCTTTTGACATTGGGTGTGTCTAATCATATATAGGAGTCTAAAATCTAGGTGTAGGTCAAGGGTAAGTAGTTTAAATATATGAGTCATAAGCATATGAATAACATTTTAAGCCATAAGAACAGATGAAATCACCTAGCTGGAGAATGGGAACAGGTGTTGGCCCGGGACATGCCCGGGGCACCCCAACACTTAAAAGTCTGACAAAAGAGGTAAGAATGGGAAACCAAGCTGAGAAGGAGTAGCCAGTGAGAAAAAGAAAAAAAAAACAAAACATCAGAATATGTATCCCAGAAACCCAATAAGGAAAGTAACTCAAGGTGCACTGATGAACTGTGTGAAATGCTGTTGAGAAACAAAGACAAGGTTACAAAAATGTCTCTGGGACTGGGAACATAGGCGGGGCAAAGCCGCATGGAGCGAGTGGAGGAGAGGAAGTCAAGGACGCAGAGACAGTGCGTGCAGATAGACAAACCTTCTGAGATGTATGGCCATAAAGGAGTCAGATAAATGGAGCAGTAGCTCGAAGGAAGATCTGGGGTCGGAGGTGGGGGGGTCACGTTAAAAGAGAAGAAACACCAGAGCATGTCTGTTGCACACTGGCATGATCAAGCAGACAGGATGATATTAATATGCAGGAGGGAGGACAGATAACTGTGGGCGCCAAGGTCTTGATGGTACACAAAGCAAATGGATGCAGAGCCCAAGGGGGACGCCATTGACAGGAGGAAGGACATTCTCTGCATTGCACCAAGAAGGAAGACAGAGAACGTAGACACACAGAGAGGGCGGTGTGTTTGGTGGCGGGAGGATAAGGGAGTTTCCACCTAGTTTCTTCTATTTTCCTAATGAAATAAAATGCAAGTTCATCAGTTGTGAATGAAAACGGAGAGGGCATATTGGAGGTCTGCAAAGCAGGGGGGTGATGTGATAAAGCGTGAGAGAGGGAGGAAGGATGGACTGTGACAATGTGGTATCATTGTTGGACTGCAATGTCCGTTGGTGAATTACGCTCAAAAAGTTTCAAGTGAGTCCTTCCCCATCCCCTGTTCCCAGGTCACCGCTGATCCTTTTTCTGTCACCATAGATTAGATCGCATTTTCTGGAGATTTATATCAATGGAATCATATATCATGTACACCTCTTTGTCCCTAAATCCTTCATATTTTTGATGCTACTGGCATCTTTTTCATTTCAATTTCTCATTGTTCATTGCTATTATCTAGAACTAAAATTGATACTTCTGTGTCAGTCTTGTATCCTTCAACCTTGCTCAACTCACTCATTAGTTCTAGTAGCTTCTTTGTAGAATCCATTGGATTTCCTGTATAAATGAGCATGGAATCAATGAAAAAAAAGTTTTACTTCTTCGTTTCCAAAAAAATTAATTTTTTTCAACTGAGACCAGCCAGTGGGGTACTGTGCTCCCCGCTATCATGTTCAGCAGTTTATGTGTAGTTAGGGAATAGGGAGACAGTTGGGTTTCACCAGGGTTAGGTTTTGAAAGGTCTAATATGTGACCAAGAGGGAAGGTGGCCAATGGAGACTAGACGGAAAAGCTGGTTGGAGTTGAAGAACATCAAGGAAGTAGAAGACCAGGGTATGGGATGGGTCATCCACGTGGATGTTAAAGTCCCCAAGAATGATGAACTTGAGGGGGACAACTGAGTCTGGACGAAAAGGCTCCCTCAGTAGAATGTATACACCTCCTGTTCTGGGCTTCTAGAGGGCGGAAGGGCCCAGGGCGTAGATCCCAGACACTCTGGGACTCTGCCCCCTCCCTAATATGTGCTCGGAGTTAGGGGATCAAGCACTGGCCAGGGCTGGCCCACACACCAGTCCTTCCACCCTGAGAGGCTGCCAATCTCAGACAATCCAGCTGCAAGCTCTCCCTAACCGTGACTGTATGGAAACCAAGTCCTCTTTGGCAATTCAAGTATTGAATTCAAGTCCTCAGGCAATTCAAGTCCAGACTGCCTTGTCACCAGCCCTGGCCACCTTTTGTGGCAAGATTGAGTAAGGGAGAGAAAAATCAAAGTGAGTCGTGTCTGCGTGCAGGAGGGGCTGAGAAGAGCAAGGGCTCGTTAGAAGGATTTCAGAACACCTGACGAAGAAGGCCTCTGTGTGTGTGTGTGTGTGTGTGTGTGTGTTTACACACAAGCAAAAGGAGATAGGGGAAATTTGTCTTTGATATCCTATACCTGTCACTTATTTGATTCCTCCCATCTTATTTAAGTCTCTTGTCCCAGGGCTACTATGCCCCCATATTTTCCCTAGCTACAGAGGGATGCCTCTGTGTCCCCTGTGATGTCAGATTCTGTTTCCGCCCCTATTCACCATTCCTCTTTTATGTGACAATGGATAGGAATGGGTTAATCGGATTAAAAACAACCCTACTATTGCTTTAGCAAACCACTGAGTTTCCTAGGCAACATAGTGCCTGTATTTCTCCTCTTTCTTCCTGTCTCTAAAAGCCCCTATGGAGGGAATGGAGGAAAATATTAACCTTGGCCAGCACTCAAGTCCCTGCTCTTTCCCTCCCCCTCCCCCCTCAACTCCCCCAGCAGTTGACCTTGCCCTCCTACTTCAGGGAAAACACTGAGGCTATCAGGTGAAAATTCCTTCAACCCTGAGGTCCCCACATCTCTTCCCCTCCTCTTAAAGGACAAGGCACATCCCTGTGCCTGTCCTTTTGATTTCAAGGTCTCCCGTCTCACTTCCTGCCACAAGATTGGTGAATATCCCTCCCCCTCCTGTATTTTCAGCCTCTGAGCATCGGCTGACCGGCCATGGGCACTGCTGGCCTAAGTCTATTACGCTTTAGGAAAAACAAATCAAACCAAGAAAGCCAACTTTCCTGTCTTCCATCCCGCTCCCTGGAGGCAAGCTTCTAAAGCTTACTGTTTGAGAGCTAGATCTCCCCGACCCTCACAGCCACTGGAACCAGGCTTCCTCCCTCCTGATGCAACATTAAAAGGACTCTGGCTTAGGTAACCCTGGGGTTTGTTAGTGGCCTTGGCCAACTTACTCCTTAGTCTGACTCCTTGCTGACTCAGCAGTGCTCAACATTGTGAACCTCTCCTCTCTTTGCTTTGGTCTGACCGAATTCTCCCAGTTGTTATTCTCAATCTCTTTGGTGGGTTCCTCTTTCTCTCCCTATCCCTACGATGGTAATCTTCCCCGAGACTGGATCCTGGCTGTCTTTTTCTCTCCACAACCCACTAACCCCCTATAGATGCCAGGCAAACAATATGAATGCGTAATGGGAGGATGATGGGTGCGAGACTGTGGAGTACGTGCTGCAATTCACAAAGAAATATACCTCCCCCCACCTTTTTAAAGAAACAGTAACCCTCAGGGCACCCGGGTGGCTCAGTCGGTTAAGCGTCTGCCTTCCGTTCAGGTCATGATCCCAGGGTCCTGGGATCGAGTCCTGCTCAGCGGGGAGCCTGCTTCTCCCTCTCCCTCTGCCGCTCCCCCTGCTCGTGCTCTCTCTCTCTCTGACAAATAAATAAATAAATAAAATCTTTAAAAAGAAAAAAGGAAACAGTAACCCTCTTCTCTTCATTTTTGATAGAGTCATGAGTACAAAAAACATTTGACTCTCTTCTTCACTATTAATAAAAACAGAGCAACTATGATAAAAGACAACTGATATTTGGTCTCAGCGTGGGGGGGATACAGTAAAAGGAAAAGTGGAGGCAAGCTGCCAGTCAGCTCTGGCCGGTTGCTGCCACAGAGGGATCTGACTGCAGATTGTCTGACTCTTCACAAGAAGCAGGAAATATGGGTTTACGTAAAAATCTTTTGCGGTTTACATTTAATATTTTAAAATGTTTACATTTAGTGTTTTAAAAATTAACACAGTGTGAAGGTCAAATAAACATGCATTCGAGACAGTGCTAATCACCAGGGCCAACAAGTTTCAACCTTGGTTTAGCACAGTGTACAATGAGCCTTGGCGAGACCTCTGCTGTATACATTCTCCCTGGTGATCTGCTCACAGGCTGGGTTCTCCTCTCTTTACCTCTCCATTGCACACGTCTAGCCTGAGCTCCAAACCCAAAGATCCAACTGGACACATTACTGGATATGTCCACCAAGATCTTCCTTATGCCTGTGCTTTTTATTTTTTTATTTTTTATTTTTTTTTTTTAAGATTTTATTTATTTATTTGAGAGAGAGAGAGAGCACATGAGAGGGGGGAGGGTCAGAGAGAGAGAGGCAGACTCCCTGATGAGCAGGGAGCCCGATGCGGGACTCGATCCCGGGACTCCAGGATCATGACCTGAGCTGAAGACAGTCGCTTAACCAACTGAGCCACCCAGGCGCCCATGCCTGTGCTTTTTAAACAGTAATGTGCATGTGACTCATGTGGGCGTCTTGTTAAAATTGGAGACTCTGATTCAGTAGTTCTGGGATATTGCCTGAGACGGGGCATTTCTTTTATTTATTTATTTATTTATTTATTTATTTATTTGAGAGAGAGAGAGCACAAGGAGAGTGAGTGAGCACGAGCTGGGGTGCAGGGGTGGGGAAGGGCAGAGGGAGAAGGTGAAGCAGGCTCCCCGCCCCCAGCCGAGCAGGGAGCCCTACGATGCAGGGCTTGATCCCAGGACCCCAGGATCATGACCTGAGCCCAAGGCAGACGCTTAACTGACTGAGCCACCCAGGCGCCCCAAAGATGGGGCATTTCTAACAAGCTCCCAGCTGATGCCTACACTGCTGATCCATGAATCACACTTTAAGACACAACCCCCATCTGAATGCAAGGTCCCTTCTGCAAGTTTGCTCTTTCCCCTGTATACCCCCTCTCGGTGGATGACACACCATCTACCCACTCACCCAAACAAGGGCTTGGGGCAAATTATTGTTGTAGAGGGAACAGGAGAAGTAGAGGAGGAATCCTAAGCCCTGTTGCATCCCACTCCTTGGCATATGTCACATTCGTCCCTGTGTTTATGTCCTCACTATCACAGCCTTGATTCACGTCCCCATTTCCTCCGGAGGAAGGCTCCTCATTGGCGTCCCTGCTCCAGTACCCATCCGTCCAATGCATCCTCAAGGTTCCTACCAACATAATACTTCTACAAAGAAAAATGATCTCATGTAAAGCCTGGACTCTGGAGCCAGACTTTTGGGTTTAAATCCCAGCTCTGCCTCTTACTAACTGTGTGACTTTGGGCAAATAACTTAACCTCTCTGTGTAACAGTTTCCTCATCTATAGAAAGAGGATGATAATAGAACCTAACTCATGAGAGATAAATGAGTTAATATATGGAAAGTGTTCATAGCACTCAATACACCTTAGCTGTGATGTTAGCCACATCACTCCTAGTTTTAGTATAGTTGTTGAAGGTAAGATAAGAAGGAAGTAGAAAGAAATCAAGCTAGATAGGCAGGCTGAGGCCAGATCACGGAAGGTTAGAGTCTTCGGTCAGGTTCCCTAGGAAAACAGACTCTACGATGGAGAGTTAGTTTATCAGAAGTTGATTGGAGGGTGCTCTTGGGATCTACACCTGAAGGGTAAGGCAAGGAAGCAGGATCCAGAGAGCAGTCACAACACAGCCTCAGTCGATCCCACAGGGAGCTCTGACACTGAGGTGGCCCCACAGAGTTTGCCCCACAAACTACCTGCCTCACAGCGTTTTATGAAGAGTACATGAGTTATCCAACCACTAAAAAGAAATGCTAATGATGTAATGTGCCTGAGGCACTAATTATCACTACATGGCAATCATATTGCAATATATAAATGTATCACCTGAAATTTACACAATATTACATGTCAAATATATTGCAATAAAAAAGAGGACATGAGTCATTCCATACAAAGGGCTTAGAACATTGCCTAGGAAGTGCTCCAACGATGTTAGCTATTACTAAAGATGAAGATTCTCAGGCTTTACCTTAGACCTACTGGATCAGAATCTTTGGGGGCCGACCCTAGGAATAGACTTTTTAATAAGTACCCTCCCCCCGCTCCAGATTATTCTGATCCTCACTGAAGTTTGAGAACCACTGGTTTCCCTAGAAAACTCATTGCTTCCTTATCCACTTGGTGAACATTTTTAAGGCTCAGCCCAGAGTCACCTCCTGTGTGAAATCTTCCTAGATCAGACCTTCCATCCCTCCTTTCTCTACCTCCTCCTTATCGTGCGCAGACCATGATCACAGCATCTATGACCTTTTGACTGACTGTCTTCTGTTGCTAGACAGTGAGCTCCTTCCTTGAGGGGCAAAGACTTTGCATTCTTAACATCTACCACAGAGCCTAGCACGGGGCAGGGTCTCAAGAGGTCCGCAAGGTCAAATGAATATAGATGGACAGGCCCCTTTTGGGTCTCTTTAAAATCTCAGCACCAAGTGCTGCCTACTGTAACCTCTGAAATTGAAAATGTAGAATCCATATGCTCGGTTGGCTGGTTGTTTTGGAATCCATATATTTCTACTATGTAAGACATGGTTGGCAATTTTGAAGTTTTGGGTTTTATCCTTTTCATTGTTTGAACTTTGTATTACTTTTTACAATAATAAAAGTAATTTATGCTCACTGTACAAAAAAGGAAGCAAAATTACCCATAATCTCACAACCCAGAAATAGTTGTCATTAACTTTTTAAAAATTTTAATTCCACTGTAGTTAACATACTAGATGTCATTAACTTTTTATTTTTTTTAAGTTTTTTTTTTTTTAAGATTTTATTTATTTATTTGACAGACAGAGACATAGCGAGAGAGGGAACACAAGCAGGGGGAGTGGGAGAGGGAGAAGCAGGCTTCCCGAGGAGCAGGGAGCCTGATGTGGGGCTCTATCCCAGGACTCTGGGATCATGACCCGAGCCGAAGGCAGACGCTTAACGACTGAGCCACCCAGAACCTCCATTAACTTTGTTTTTTTTTTTTTTTTTTTTTTTAAAGATTTTATTTATTTATTTGAGAGAGAGAATGAGAGAGAGAGAGAGAGTACATGAGAGGGAGGAGGGTCAGAGGGAGAAGCAGACTCCCTGCTGAGCAGGGAGCCTGATGCGGGACTCGATCCTGGGACTCCAGGATCATGACCTGAGCCGAAGGCAGTGGCTTAACCAACTGAGCCACCCAGGTGCCCTATTAACTTTTTCTTTTTAAGAGTTCCAATGTCCCTCTTTCTAGGTGAAGTAATGGCAGAGACAATGATAACTCAGTCCAACAATTCAAGCAGGAACCACTGTTTGCGTTAAGGCCTATAGAAATCTGAGTTATGTTTTACTACAAAATTATAAAATACATTCATTCAAACTACAGTGTAAAAGAAATTTTTAAAATGAAGGATACGTCCTCATTAAACATCTGCAAATGGTTCTTACCTAAACACATACAACTAGACACAGCCTTTAAAAATCCAAATATTCAGCTTGAACTTAATGAGAGAACCTATTCTTCCCATAATGGGAAAGGTGCTCACATCGAGATACTTTAGCCCCAACTTCCACAGACTCTAGTGGGAGTTAGGAGATGCTCTGCTGCTAGATGAAAAAATTTCACTTATGTCAGGGAAAATTGTATTAGGCAAACAGTTTAAGTGAGCAAGAGTTCACATATATTAGAGAAATCACCTCATGCCTTACAAAGGCAAAATACATTTTGTAGACCCCCTTCTCTGTAGAGGCCATCAGCTCACTAACAAGGCTCTGAAACTCAGTAAGCAGAATGGGGGGGGGGCAGACCTCAATATGAGAATTGGCCGACACACATTTCCTGAGGGAAGCAATTCAGATTGTCCTGGTTAAGTGTTCTCTTGATCTTCAAGCTCTTTTGAAACCCGGTCCATTCCTAAGATCACTATGAAAATGCATCAGTGTGATGCATAAACCCTTTTCTGGTAGCTTTAAGTAAAACACATCTTTTGAAAAATGCGTACAGTCAATACTTTTCAAGTCCTAATACATAAAGCACATAAGCTGGCGGTCTCCCCTGGGACAGTCTAAGCCTTACTTTTGCCCCAACAAATTAGGAAGTTCCCTTGACTCCTGAGTTTGCCTTTAGAGATGAGAACTCAACACAGAAAGCAAAGTCAGCTGTCAAAGAGCTACTAATTTAGAGCAAAGCTGTCCAACACAGCAAAACCCCATTTATTACATTTTATCTTCTGCACACTTAAAAATGTTTACATAATAACTCCAGGCCCCAATGTAGACCATGAATCTACTATCAATTTTTTTTGATTTTCCATCTTCCTAGAAGAAGTGTGGTGTTTAGGGGCTGATAGATCAACATCAGAGATCAAATCTGTTGCCATCGGGGCGCCTGGGTGGCTCAGTTGGTTAAGCGACTGCCTTCGGCTCAGGTCATGATCCTGGAGTCCCGGGATCGAGTCCCGGGATCGAGTCCCGCATCGGGCTCCCTGCTCGGCAGGGAGTCTGCTTCTCCCTCTGACCCTCCCCCCTCTCATGCTCTATCTCATTCTCGCTCTCAAATAAATAAATAAATAAATAAATCTTAAAAAAAAATCTGTTGCCATCGAACGCAACCTGGTAACATAAAATCATTCTGGTAACCTGACACATGGCCAAGATTCTAAGACTATAGAATTAAAGGCTTTCTTTTGGATTCTGTCCCTTAATAGGAAAACCATGAAAAGGCTTCCAGCTCAGTAGAGACCTTGAACAAAGCATGGTGGGGGCACCCCGCTGGCTTAGTCCCTGGATCTTAGCCACTCTTGATCTCAGGGTTGTGAGTTCGAGCCCCACCTTGAATGTAGAGATTTCTTGAAAAAATAAAAAAGGCTGGTAAAAGTGGGCAGCTTTGCAGACCCTGGGTAGTGCCCCACAAATTCAACAGGCCAAAGGAGTGAGTTTTCATGATGGGGCTCTCCCCAGATGGCCCACGGCCATACTGCCCGCCCTCCTTAAAGCCTGCATCCCCGTCTGTGCGAATGATCCGGTCACCCAGACAAGTTCCATGTCTGTACCTCATGGCATTTTCTGCACCTGCTCTTGAATGGGACTCCCCAAAGCAGAACCCACATCCGGGCCCATCATGATTTTCTTTATGCCGCCACTTTTGCTGAAGAGTTCATAGGTGTGTCCTTCCGTGGTGCAAAAGGAAAGGTTTCCAGCATACAACGTGCAGCTCTTCTTCAGTAATTTTTCCTGTTCTTCATGGTCACCCCGGAAGGGCGGGTCCCGGTACTGGCTCAGCTCCACGCTGGAGTCGTTGCGCAGCGCGCCTTCCAAAGGCCTCCAGACATCAGGTGCAGACAGGTGGACAGGGACACCGCCACCCCGGGAGCCCCGGGAACCGCGAGGCGGCCGCAGCGGTGGCGGAAGCGCCATTGTCATTAACTATTAGGTGTATTTCCTTCATGTCTTGTCTGTGCGTGTATGTTTCACATAGTGCATTTCCATTTTCAAATCAATTCAAGTCCACAAATGTTTACTGAGCACCTGCTATGCGTCAGCCACTATCCTAAGTACAGGGGCTACAGTAGGGAAGGAAATAAAATTTCTCTTCTTGTGTGGCTCACATTCAAGTTGAAGGAGATAACCAAAAAAGTGAGTAAGGGATATTATAAATGAGGAAGCAGTAAATGCGATGGAGAAAAATAAAGCCAAGAAGGGGGATGGAGAGGCGGGGCAGGATGTTTCAAAATTTGAAAGCGGTGAAGGAATGATCCATGAGGATATTTGGGCAAGAACATTCCAGCCAAAGGAATCACAAGTACAGAGTCCCTGAACTGGAAACCTGCCTGGTTGTTCCAGGGCCAGCAAGGAGATGACTGTGGTTGGAAGTTGAGTGACCAGGGAAGGAATTGGAAAATGAGGTGCTGAAGTGCTAAAGGTAAAGGTGGGGGCGGGGTGTGGATCCTGTGGGGCCTTGTAAGCTGCTGTAAGGCCTTTGGGCTTTTACTCTGAGTGAGATGGGGAACATCTTTGAACACTTAGGTGGTTTCCAGTTTTTGCTACCATCTATCATGTTTTGTGATTTTTCCTTTCTGCTTTTTTTTTTTTTAAGATTTTATTTATTTATTTGAGAGAGAGAGACAGAGATAGCGAGAGAGCACGAGCAGGGAGGAGAGGGAGAAGCAGCAGACTCCCGGGCTGAGCAGGGAGCCCGACTCAGGCTCCATCCCAGGACCCCGAGATCATGACCTGAGCCTTAGGCAGACGCTTCACCGAGTGAGCCACCCAGGCGCCCCTGTGATTTTTCTATACAAACCTCTGTTCACATCTCTGAGCACTTCCCTAAGAAAAAGTTCTAGAAGTTAAATTCCTTGGTCACAGGTTAGGAGTAATGGGCTCTTGCTGCATATTGCCAAAAGGGCTTTCTAGAAAGTCTATACTCACTTAAAATATAATTTAGTTCAACAATATTGAGTGCCTACCACTTTATTGAGGCAGACATGGTCTAGGGGCTTGAAATACACCGGTGAACAAAACGAATCTTTCATTCTAGCAATTTCACTCTTGCCAGCATTGTGTCAGAGTGCTTGCCTTTGCTGTATGCTTGCCAACACCAAGAATTACCATTCTTAAAAAGCTTCAAGAAACAAAAGGCAAAACAGAATGCTCCAGTAATTTGAATGATGAAAAGTGGTACGTTGTTATTATGTTCTTTTGGATTTGATTACTAGTGAAGTTGAATTACTTCCCACACATTTTCTAGCTAATCAACCAATTGTCCTATTTTTCTTTAAAAGCTTTTGAAAACCTTTGAAAATAATTTAAAGGAGGCAGGAGTTTGGAAACATCAACAGACTTAATATATATCTTGTGATATAAGTAGCCCTCAGGTCTAGTACATAAGCTTTAGAAATTGATTTGAAGCCAAAGAGCACATATAACGCAACTCTCATGTTCTGGAGAGGGCTTTTTAGTCAGGAGCTCCCTTCCAATTTCCACAGAATTTGAGAACTCTGGACCTTTTCACCACCTATAAGCCAGAATGAGGCGGGGCGGTGGGGGGGGGGGAGGTGGAGGTGATGCTTTTCCTCAACAATCTCAACATCCCAGGGTTATTTAAGAGCCCACCTTAATATCAAATATGTTTTGAGAGCATTTATATTTTCAAGCTGTATCACTGCTTGGGGTTTCAAGTTGCACAACTTTTCTACCCTCTGTGTGGGGGAAGAAAATTAGAAATTCCCCAGCCCTCCATAAAGGCATATCCCCCATTTTTTATTAAGATAAAATATAGGGCGCCTGGGTGGCTCAGTCATTAGGGTCTGCCTTCGGCTTGGGTCATGGTCCCAGGGTCCTGGGATGGAGCCCCGCATCGGGCTCCCTGCTCAGTGGGAAGCCTGCTTCTCCCTCTCCCACTCCCCCTGCTTGTGTTCCCTCTCTCGCTGTGTCTCTCTCTGTCAAATAAATAAATAAAATCTTAAAAAAAAAAATAAAATAAAAAATAAATAAATAAAAAATAAAAAAATAAAAAGATAAAATATAGCGGTGCCTGGGTGGCTCAGTGGGTTAAGTGTCTGACTCTTGATTTCAGCTCAGATCATGATCTCAGGGTTGTGGGCTCGAGCTCCACATCAGGCTCTAGACTCAGCGGGGAGTCTGCTTGAGATTCTCTCTCTCCCTCTCCCTCTGCTCTCCACCCCCCATTCTCTCAAATTAAAAAAAAAGATAAAGCATAAGTGAGATAACATACAGCATTGTGTAAGTTTCAGGTGTACATTTGATACATTTATATTGTAATACAATTGTTATTGTAACATTAGCTAACACCTCTGCTTCATCATGTAATTATCGTTTCTTCTAGTGGTGGGCACAATTAATATCCAGTCTCTTAGCAAGTTTAATGTTTAAGATACAGTTTTGTTGTCTATAATCACTGTACTGTACATTAGCTCTTCAGGACTTATTTATCTACTAGTTGCAAGTATGCACCCTTAAACAACATCTCTCCCCTTCCCCCACCCCCAGCCCTTGGTCACCATCATTCCACTGTTTTTTTGAGTTCAGTGTCTGTTTTTAGATTCCACGTATAAGAGATATCACACAGTATTGTATTTCTGTGTTTGACATTTCCCCCACTTCCAATAGTGCTTATTTTTGAGGAGAGAGAATCAGGGCTGAAGAGAAGGGCTTTAATTTACCTTTTGTGTCTTTCCATAGTTTGAATTTTATGACAAACAAATATGACTTTAAAAAAATTTCAATATGTGTTATCTGGGTGGGAGCTAATGAGTTATTCTTAGTTTTTACTTTGTATCTCTCTTCATTAGAAAAAAAAACCTGGTAAACCATTTATAATTTTTAAATTTCCCCAGTTTTGTAAAACAAAATCTGTGTGTGTGTGTGTGTGTGTGTTTCCCATGTCTGCAAGAATATAAACCAACCTACTAATGTGTGGGCCCCATTTAAAGATTGCCTGGGGAGCTGGGAGAGAGAGAATGAATTTCATTTTTTCTTTTATGCACTTACATATTGTTTAAGTTTGTTACAATGAGCATGTATTACCGTTCCACATTTTTTTCACAAAAGTAATAATAAATCTTTTTTTTTCCTCCTGAGGCTAAAAGTGACGTGCTCATTGCAGAAAACGTAGAAAAGTACAAAGAAACTAACAATCACAACAGTTAACATTTTAGCATGTTTCCATTTAGGCTTCCTTTTAATGCATGTTTTTTTTACATAGTTGAGTTTTCATACTGAATAGTTTCGTATCCTGTTTTTCTCTCTTAAGACATAAGCATTTTCCCATGTCATGCATGTCATAATAATATTTTGTGGTTTTGTCACATTTCAAGTGGATTAATTAGCTATTTCTTAAAGTTTAACATTTAGGTTGTTTCCAATTTTCTCATATTAAAAGTGATTTTCTGGGGCACCTGGCTAGCTCAGTCAGAACATGCAACTCTGGATCTCGAGGTTATGAGTTCGAGCCCCACATTGGGCATAGAGCTCGCTACTTAAAAAAAAAAAAAGTTTTTCTGATAAGCATCTTAGTAATGAAATCTTTGCATTTCTAAGTGTTTCCTTGGCATGGATTCCTAGAGGTCAAAGAACTGGACCAAAAAGTAGATTTCTAGAAGTGGGATTAATGGACAGAAAGTATTTCTATGAATGACAAAGATTATATCAATTTCTACTCCCAACAGTGTACAAGAGTCTCATCACTCTCGGGCCAGCCTTGTAGATCATCCTTTTTTGGTTGCTGCATCTTTCTGACAGGAAGGTGGTATGTGACAAGAGTATCTCCATTTTCCATCGCCAGTAAGACTGAACATTTTTCATATGCTTATTCACCATCGGTAGCCCCTCTTCTGTGGACTACCTCTTTCCATTTTTGCCCATTTATTGACTAGCATCTTCTGGATCTTCTTATCAATGAAAATGAGCTCTTACAAGGTATTAACCCTTTCTCTATCATTAGATGAAAATATATTTCACAAGTTTGTTGGTTTTTAAAAATATCTTGGCCATAGACTTTTAAAACAAAAGATAATTAGAGTGTAACTCCGGCCTTGGGCCCTCAGTTTAAGCCTGTTTTCCCTTGATTACATGGAAGAGGTTTGACAAAAGATCTGTGAGGGCCATTTCAGCTAACCCTAAATTTAGATCTGTGGGGGGAAAAATGTGTGGGCCCGATTTAAGGATTATTCCGCTCATACGTACTTTTAAAGGATTTAAGAAGATGGGGTGGGGGCAGGGATGGAAGCAGTTGGTGCCAGAAATTTTTAGAATTCTGAGGTAAGACGCCAATTCTCTCAAATCTCTTGCGTGTTGAGAGGGGGAGTAAATTATGTGCAAGCGAACAGAACTCTTGATGGAAAAGTACTGCTCTGGGTTGCAGATGTGTGCAGGGCTTGGTTTTAATTATTTTCCCCCCTTCTCTCTATCCTTTCTTCCGCTCCCCTCCCCCCACCCTGTGACACTGAAGAGGGCGGCCGGATTAGGATTCTAAAGGGTAGAGACGGCCCTTCCTCCGTAAGGCCTGCTCCCGTGCAGACGGTTAGCCCATCAATAGCCGGTGGAAATACCCAGGAAAGGAAGGGACCAAACTTAGGATCTTTCCAAACTCCCGCTTTCGTCTGGGCTACAGCACAGGGTTATTGAGACTGCCAAGGGTAGCTCGACAGAGTTCAAATAGAACAACTCTGCCAACAAAGAAACTTCAGTCATTATTCTGAGCCAAAAAAAAAAAAAAAAAAAAAGGCAACAACAGAAGGCTGCTTGCTGATGCGTTGGGACTGAGCAAATCTGTGATTGCGAAACGGTTTAGATTTCCGAGAATGAATCCAATTTCATCCGGAGAGCCGATCGGTCTCCCCCAGATATCGGGAGAGTTGTCAGGCAGGGGCCTGTGCGCTGACTTGAGCTACACGGGGGTGTCCACGCCACAGCCTCTGGCGGGGAGGACTGGAGAAGGGTCATTAAGGAGAGTAGGAGAGTAAAAGGGGGTTCTCAAGGTGGAAATGGGTAATCTGGGCCTCCAAGGTGGAAAGAGGAGCTCGAGGAGAGGTTCCTTCCCGTCCCCCAAGGGAGCGTCGCGGTCCCCGGGGGGATGGGCGGGGAAAAGTGAAGCTTCAGAGTGGAAGGCGAGGGAGAAGCTGAAGCAAGAGAAATGGAGTCGTGTGTGGCGCGCATCAGGTGGCCGAGCGGGCCTCGAACCGAGCTCGCCAAAGCCGAGGCTCTCGGAGCGGGTCGCGGTGCAAGGAGCCGGCGAGGGTGCAGAGGAGGGCTGCGCGCCGCGTCGCGCTCAGCTAGAGGCTGGCGCGGGGATGGCGTGAGGCTGGGGCCACCGCCTCGCAGGTAGGGCCGGGGGGGGGGGCCGCTCCCGCCCCCCCCGCGGGGGGGGGGGGGGGGGGGGCGGGGTGGGGGCGGGGGGGAGGGGACGGGGCGCCCCGGGGGGGGGGGGGGGGGGGCGGGGCCCGGAGGCTCCGCCCGCCTCGGCCCCGCCCCGCCCCGCCTCCTCCGCCGGCTAGTCCTTGTCCGCTGAGCCCCGCGCGCCACTAGCTCGCTGAGAGGCAGGAGGAAGCAGCGAGTTCCGGAGCCCTCCCTAGCCCGGCCCAACCTTTGCTCCAGAGATCATGGCTGCCGAGGATGTGGCGGCCACCGGCGCCGACCCGAGCGAGCTGGAGGGTGGCGGGCTGCTGCACGAGATTTTCACGTCGCCGCTCAACCTGCTGCTG
The DNA here is from genome assembly GCF_002201575.2 of Neomonachus schauinslandi. Lineage (NCBI taxonomy): Eukaryota > Metazoa > Chordata > Mammalia > Carnivora > Phocidae > Neomonachus > Neomonachus schauinslandi. The sequence continues at coordinate 30,441,904 of NC_058419.1, read as the reverse complement.
CTGGGCCTCTGCGTCTTCCTGCTGTACAAGATCGTGCGCGGGGACCAGCCGGCGGCCAGCAGCGATAGCGACGACGACGAGCCGCCCCCGCTGCCCCGCCTTAAGCGGCGCGACTTCACCCCTGCCGAACTGCGGCGCTTCGACGGCGTCCAGGACCCGCGCATACTCATGGCCATCAACGGCAAGGTGTTCGACGTGACCAAAGGCCGCAAGTTCTACGGGCCCGGTAACGGCGGCCGCTCAGGGGACGCGGAGACAAAAGAAGGGGCCCCGGCCGGGGGAGGCGAGGAGGAGCCGGGCGCCCCCGAGGGGAGGAATGGCGGCTCCCCGGCGGCAGCGGGCGAGGGGCGCTCTAGAAGGGTTGCGGCCGCCGGGGGACGCCGCCAGCGCCGGGATGGGGGGTGG
>NC_058419.1:30433751-30441099 GCF_002201575.2 Neomonachus schauinslandi | reverse complement strand
GGGCTGGAGAAGGGAAACGTGGGCGTCTCGAGGGAAGCGGAGGGGGGAGGTCCAGCCTGCGAGAAGACGCGAAGGCCGCCGCGGCGTGTGTGTGAAGGTGCGGGAGCAGGAGAGCGGAGGTGGGATGGGCGGCAGGTAGCAGCCGAGTGCGTGCCGGCGGGTGATGTGTGAGTGCGTGGGCCGGGGCCGTGGCCGTGGCTTGCCAGGCGCGGCTGTGCGTGCGCGCGCGCGCTCGGAATGTGGCATGTGTCAGGTATGTGTGTGGCATGTGTTTGGTATGTGTGTGCGCGTGCAGTGTGTGGCCGACCGAAAAGCTGGAAGGTGAACGGGGAGCCTCCGTGGGGGGGGGTGGGCAGCTGACGGAGGGCGGAAGGAGGCTGAACGTAGCGGACAATGGGAACGTGGCGAGATGAGAAGGTAACACAGCATTTTAGTCTGTAGCGGGAGAGAAAGGACTGGAAGCCAAAAGAAAAAAAAAAAAATTAAAAATGGAGGGAGGGAGAAGTGGGAGGATCCTGGGAAACAAAAGGGGTAGGGCTGTGAGGGCTGCTGGGTGTGGGGATTTCAGGAAAAGCCAACCGGAGGGGAAATGGGGGTGGATGACTGCTGAGCCGTTGGAGGGGGGCAGGCTTGGAGGGCCTTAGGGATGAGGCTTTCTAAGCCTGGTTGCGGATCAGAATCACCTGATGCGCTTGAGCAAAAACACCGATTCCCGGCTTAATCGCAGCCACGGTGGGGGAGGTCCAGCAATCTGCATTTTAAGCGGCTCCCCCCAGGCGCATTTGAGAAGCGGCCAGGTTTGGAAAGTCGTGCCCTGTAGAATATTCCGGAGAGGGGGAGGAAGAGATTTTAGCTCCTCTAATATGGACTCCTAAAAACAGGGAGCTCAGGGAGTGTGTCCACATGGAGGGCCCTCTGCCCCACTGGTCTGGAGAGACGGAAGAGGATTTAGAAGGCGGTGATGTCCATCATCTCCACTCCTGCTTTGTTATTTTACTCGCCCAGCCCAACTAATCAAAATCAGATGGGTTCAGGTTCTTCCGGAACTGGTCCCCTTAGCGGTTTTTCCTTGTCGCTGATTTAGAAGACCTGCTTTCTCTAGGCCATGTAACTGTCCAAAGAATTTGAGAACCACACCTTTGTTGTTGTCACTTTCCCTGTCACTTCCACTTTACATAATCATGTAAATAGCTGTCCCTCCTGAGCTACACCCATCAAGGAGTCCAGCCGGGTACATGGGGCAACATCATAGGGTTGTAATTTGCAAAGTCATTGAGAGGAATGCAGGCCTGTGCACAGAAACACAAAACTCTGGGAGTCAGGCGACCAGAGTTCTAATCCTGGTTGGATTACTGACTAGCTGTGTGACCTGGTGCAAAGCATTGTTCTCTCTGGGCCTTAGTTGTCCCTCTGAAAAATGCTAAGGATGGCCCATTGTGAGATCTCCTCAGTCTCTGCTCGGCGGTATCATCCCGTGAGCCCATGAATATGTGACATCATGTGCAAATGATCGTTCATGTTACAGAGGATTCTTAAAAATTACTCATTCCAGTGCCCGTTATTCAATGCACAGCAGTTTTGTAGGTACTGGAAATACAGCTGTGAGCAAAACAGACACACATCTCCTCTCATGGAGCTTACATTCTAGTGAAGATACATTCGGGTGAACAATCTATATTCTCCAAAAACTTTTAGTGCTCCCCTTGAGCCATTTTTAAGTATTCTGTGACCATAATCTCTGAAGTATCGAGGTCCCTTGTTCTGGTCCCAAACTAGAACAGTTGGCCTATTTTCAAGTACTGGATGCTACCATATCCACTAGAAGTGTATACACACACACACACACACATTTGTGAAAACTGTAATGGGTTTTTTTTTTTTAACCTTCATTAGTAGACATGATAGTATATAATGAAGATCGCAAACAACCAGTTTTCTTTAGAACTTTATTTGCATTTAAAAGTTGATCATAAATTTTGTCTAATTTGTAAAAAAAAAAAAAAATTCCTAGGGGAATTGAGGTTTCCAGTGACCAGGCCATATGGAAATTTGATCTCTTCTAATACTTGGCATAGTGGTTACCTACAAACTTTAATGTCAGAGTTGCTATCCAATCTACCTTGGGGAAACAATACATAGTTTAAAGTACACTGGCTTCTTTTCCTTTACTTGTGCAATATTTAAATAAGTCTAAACATCTACTTTAAGTACCTACAAATAATTCACCACTCTCTTAGACAAAAGTTCAGTATAATATATAATAACATTCTAATGTTTTATATAATTATTTGGAGATATTAATTCAGTCGGGTTTTTTTTCCATGAAAATCTAAGTATTTTGAGTCTTCGAGCTCATCAATGACGGAGCCGATCTCCTCTGCTACCTCTTCTTTACTGACAGTGTAGATTATTTAACATGGGGATAGATTTTTGGACCACTGATACTCTTATCAAATGATTTTTGCTGCAAATGCCAGTCTCACAACCGAAGATCACTATAAGATACTTTTGACTCATTAAAACATATCAGAATACATTTCATAAGGAGATGTTCTCATTTTTGTCTTAGTACTTACTACCTTAAGGAGCCATAACTTTCACTGGTGTAGCCCAAATGCCTAGAACAGAGACAGTCTCTGGGTTCAACGTCCTAAAGTTGAATTCTGACCCTTGGATTTAGTATTATCTTGGATGATTTCCCACCACCACCACCCCATCCTGCCCCAGGAGATAATCATTCGTGGCTTTTTTATTAGCTATTTGAGAATCACAGGAAATGGATGATAATGTATAGCATATTGATTTGTAAAAGTCTGATGACAACAGGTCCTTGGGGGGAGCCACTACATAATGATGAAAGTATCAACATCACTTCTGGTTTCCAAATGGAATTTGATACTGCAAAAGAGGGCTGTCTTTGTTGATGGGTAAGGAAGCCATTTTCTGTGTATGAACCACAGAGAAATTGACTGTCTAATAAAGAATTGGTCTTTGGTTTTGTTTGTTTTTTAAGAGGGGCCATACGGGGTCTTTGCTGGAAGAGACGCATCCCGGGGCCTTGCCACGTTTTGCCTGGATAAGGAAGCACTGAAGGACGAGTACGATGACCTTTCTGACCTCACTCCTGCCCAGCAGGAGACCCTGAGTGACTGGGACTCTCAGTTCACTTGTAAGCATTTTTTAAAAATTGTGCCTGGATCAAATTTCTACCAGTAATGGGATTCACAGCAGTACAATAGTTATTACTAAGCAGCCTGAAACTGGGGAGCATTTTGATAGGCTCCTGAATCTTGGACGGATCAAGTTCATGGCTTGAAGTAATTGCAACAATGCTGAGTCACTTGCTGTGATTGCATCCAATTTTTAGCTAGTTCTCTGTGGAAACTTGGGTTTCTGTTATTTAAATCTTTGACAGGTTCGCATAGATTCCACACTAGGATTTGGTGCTTGGTGTGTAGGGGAAAGGATCTGTAGGCTACAGAGAGGGACTTTCAGAAGTCCTCACTAGTAAGGCTTGCTGTTTAAAAGCAGCCCACATTTCTCTCGAAGAATGGGAGACTTGTGTTCTGCAAAACAGCTTCTCTTTGAATCTAATTGAGCCTAACTGTAGGCCTCATCTACAAATGATGCTTATAATCTGCCCAGCAACAATGGTGTCTGCATTTTTAAAAAGAGAGAAGAAAAAAAAAAGGAGCCGCTTGTTTCCTGGCTTATGCTATAAGGCTGAGGTCTTTGGGAGGAGGGGGCAGTGAGGATGGGGGTTAAGTTCAAATTTCGAGAATAGAGGAATTGGCTTTTGTCAAACCTAAGTGTCTAATGATCACTTTAGCAACATTGCACTGCTAAGAATTTGACTAATCTTTCCCAGCTTTAAAACAGTATACAAAGACCATGACCAGCGCTTAAAAGATTTTTTTATTTTAAAAATGTATCCTTTCTATTTGTTGTTCTCTATAGCCAGTTAAATATTACTGACTCTTTTGGCTAAACCCAACCGTTTTCTTTGAAAATAATGCTGACTTCAGAGTTCTGGGCTAATTATTAGCCAGCTGTGGCTCCACCTTTAGGTTCTGGGTCCCAAGCAGACAGAAGTAGAGCTTTCAAGCCTAGAGCAGGTCTTTTTACTTGGAAAACATAATTCAGCTATCTAACATCGCCCCTGATTTCTTTGGTATCCTAAGGATGCCTTTGTAAACATAGATTTTTCTATGTGGAACCAGCGAGTTGTAATTTCTAACTCCCAGAGCTCTGTCTCCTAGGGCTTGCCTTCCCCAAGGAGGCGAAAACTGTGTTAAAAATGTTCTCCCCCTTAAACTAAGACCAGCCCCCAACTCTGTGGTGACGCTGGAGCACCACTCAAGACTGGCGTGGGAGCCCCTTGAAGCAGGTTGCCCTGGCGCCAGCCGGCCTGTGTTTGTTGTGCGGCCCGAGCACCCTAGGGGCCTTTATAACGTGTTCAAATGGGAAAGTTCCCATTGTTCCCGGCGGTTATTCCACACAAAAGCAGGTCCGCCTACCTGGTTAGACAGGTTGGTCACTCCTCTGATTCCTGCCCACACGCAGAAAGAGCAGAAAGAGGAGACTCTCCGGCCCTTGGACAGCGGTAGGATTAACCCTGCGTTAGCTGCGCTGCAAGGATGCGGCCGGCGGGATGGTGGTCTGCGGACTCTCTCCCTTCTCACGTCTTTTTTTTTTTTTAATTTTTTATTTACATTCAGTTTCGTTAACCTATACTCTATTATTAGTTTGAGAGGTAGAGTTTAGTCATTCATCAGTTGCGTCTCACACCCAGTGCTCATTCCATCACGTGCCCTCCTTCACGCCCGTCACCCAGTTACCCCAGCCCCGCGCCCCCTCCCCTCCGGCAAGCCTCCGTTTGTTCTCTACAGTTACCAGTCTCTTACGGTTTGCCTCCCTGTTTTCGTCTTCTTTTATTTTTCCCTCCCTTCCCCTGTGTTCATCTGTTTTCTTAAATTCCACATAGGAAATCATATGATACATGTCTTTCTCTGACTGACTTATTTTGCTCAGCATAATACCCGCTGGTTCCATCCACGTCACTGCAAATGGCAAGGTTTCTTTCATTCTTCCTGATGGCTGGGTTTCTGGTTTGCACTCTTAAATCTGTATTCTCCAACATCTCCCGTGCTCTCCTGGCCTCCTTAACCACTCGCTTGAACTGCTAGGCATAGCTTTTTCCTTGTGTTGGGAAAAAATTTGGTCTCCTGCTTCCCTCCATCCACCAGATTCCTCATCCCTTCCCTTCACTGTCAACCGCCTGCGAAGTGCTTGTCCCTAACCACTGCTTCATTTCCTCCCCACACCTCCTTACCCCCTGCGACAGTGTCCAGCCCAGTTCCACTGGGCTTCTCTTTCTCAGAGCTTTCCAGAGACCTGCTTCTTGCCAGCATTGACTTCACTTCTCCAGCCCTTGTGGATTTCCTGGCGGGTGCCCTCCCCACCCCACCCCCGCCGAGGGGCTCCCTCTCCAGAGTGCCCAGCTGGGTCCACGGAAGCTCCAGTTTTAACTTCATTAACTCATGTTTCCAGTTTTCCTTTAAAGTAGCTCATATCCTAGCCTTTCCGTTCCCATGGACACCCTACTCGTGGCTCTCGTTCCTTCACACCCACATCCACCCGCTGGCCTCGTGGGCAGCCTGCGCCTGGTCTCCTTGCTGTGATCCGCCTGGCGGGCCACCACCACCCCATGTGTGCCAGAGGACTGGCTTCCTTTGTCATAAACCCTTGCCACCTGTAGGACTAAGTCCAGACGCTTCAGGCTGGCGTTCCACAACCATAGTATCTTCCCCACACTGCTTCCCCCCCACACTCACTCCCGCTCTGTTGCTGTCAGCTTGGTCTCTCTGGTGCTCCCCAGGTCGGTTCAGTCTCGCCTGCATGCCTTTGTACACGGCACTGTCATCTTCTGGAAACCCCTCTCGCCTCAGATCCTTCCATGCGTTTTCCAAAGCATAGCCTTCTTTGTCAGGTGTTCTGAAATCCTTCTAACGAGCCCTTGCTCTTCTCAGCCCCTCCTGCACGCAGACACGACTCACTTTGACCTTCCCTTGCACACTCGGTGCCCGACATCGCTGCCTGTTTGGTATTTCTCCCAAACGAAACTCTTAATTCCCCGTGGGCAAGGACAGCGGGGTGAGTCCTGTGTGACCGACAGCTTTGAGGACCGCAGGCCTCTCCCGAATGCTTTCAGCTGAAATGTAGTGCCCCTGTGTGAAGCCTGAGAGTGCTCATTTGTGTTTTCTTCTTTCCCTCCAGTCAAGTATCATCATGTGGGCAAACTGCTGAAGGAGGGGGAGGAGCCCACTGTGTACTCTGACGAGGAAGAACCAAAAGATGAGAATGCTCGGAAAAATGATTAAAGCATCCCGTGGAAGCATATCTATTTTTGTATTTTGCAGAATCATTTGTAACATTCCAGTCTGTCTTTAAAACATGGTGATTTCAATATTTCGAGCAGTTTCGAACTTGCTGTTAAGTTTTTGTAATTAACATCACTAGTGACACTGAACCAGTTAACTCTTCTGTCTTCAAGTGCATGGCGTGTTTGTGTGTCACAAATCCAGACCGTGAACTGCAGTGCTGCAATCCAAATGTTAGGACTCTCCCCTTCTGTCTGTAGTTAGTGCAGGCTGCCTTTAAATTCGTTTTTTCCTGAGCGAGACAGGTAAGACTTGGGTATTTCCCCCAAACAGGTAAAAAAAAATGTTAACTGTGCAAAGTCCTTCTAGCCCCGAGAACAAAGGATCAATTTCTAGTCTCGCTGTCCTCAAGATAGCAAATCCTTTATTTCTCAATTGACTTAACTGCATGATTTCTGTTTTATCTACCTCTAAAGCAAATCTGCAGTGTTCCAGAGCCTTCTTTGGTATTGATGAAAGAGAGCTGCCCAGTTAAAAAAAAAAAGAAATCTCAAAGCTGGGCTCGGTTGGGAAAAGTACATTCACTGTGTTCGTAGACTGCATCATTCTTTTTGTCCTCTGGACACTCAGATGCCCCCACTAACACAGCAATATACAGTAAGACTTAAAACAGGATCTGAACATTCAAAAGAAAGCTTTGGAAGAGATCCGCTGGCTTGCTGAAAAACCGAAATGTATGAAGAAAACGTAGAACTATCCCCCTATCCCCATGTTCACGGTGGGACAACGGTGATTTCACACAGTTTGCCGAGAGAGGGGGGGTATGCTGAACAGGAGCAGGCCTCTGCTCTCCGGAGAGCCTTCACACACACACACACACACGCATGCACACACGCACACACACACACACCCCAACCCCCCGGCCTCTGCTCTCTGGAGAGCCTTCTCACACACACACACACACACAC
>NC_058419.1:30400349-30433741 GCF_002201575.2 Neomonachus schauinslandi | reverse complement strand
GGCCTCTGCTCTCTGGAGAGCCTTCTCACACACACACACACACACACCACCCCCGAGGCCTCTGCTCTCCTGAGAGCCTTCACACTCACACACACACACACCCCACCCCCAGGCCTCTGCCCTCCGGAGAGCCTTCACACACACACACACACACACACACACACACACACACACACACACCCCACCCCCCAGGAAGAAAGTACACATCACTAGCCAAGTGGTTTTTAAAGTATATTCCTTAAGGTAACAGTTACTCTTCTGTTGTTACAAAACCATAGCCACTGCGAGAGTAGTAGGCCAAGTGTCTAGGTCTTTGATACTGGTCTTTTGGTTAACAATAAACTTCGCTTAAGTAGACTGTACAGTTGTATGAATTTGTAAAAGTATTACATGAACAACTAGTGAGGTTTCAAAACTCTTGTAATTGTAGTTGACTAGTCCTTGTATTTTCTTGTGAACCGTGTTTCATGGTTTTACCTCAAATCAGAAAACAAAATGAAGTGCTTGGTCAGTTAATAAAAATGGTTTTACCCAGTATAGTGTGGTGGGTTTTTAAACCTTAACCTAAGAAACCAGATTCGATCATTTTACTTTAGCTTAATACTCCGCTTCCCTTCTGTGTGTGTGTGTGTGTTCCAAAAGAAACCAGTAAAGGGGCAAAACTTCAGAGATCTCATACCACAAACCAAGTACCAGCTTGTCCTGTTAAGAAACGGTGAATTGAGGGGCACCTGGGTGGCTTGGTCAGTTAAGCCCCTACCTTCAGCTCAGGTCATGATCTCAGGGTCCTGGGATTGAGCCCCATGCTGGGCTCCCTGCTCAGCGGGGAGCCAGCTTCTCCCTCTGCCCCTACCTCCCACGTGCAGGCTCTCGAGTAAATAAATAAAATCTTAAAAAAAAAAAAACAGTGAATTGACATTAGCTAAACTGCCCTAATGAAAATGTGCAAACTGACTTTTTAAAAAGTTAGTGTGAATTTATTTTTTGTGACTTGTCAAATTCTGCCTCTTATTTTTTTTTAATTTTGTTATGTTAATCACCATACATCATTAGTTTTTGATGTAGTGTTCCATGATTCATTGTTTGTGTATAACACCCAGTGCTCCATGCAGAACGTGCCCTCTTTAATACCCATCACCAGGCTAACCCATCCCCCCACCCCCCTCCCCCCTACACCCCCCCGTTTGTTTCCCAGAGTCCATAGTCTCTCATGGTTCGTCTCCCCCTCCAATTTCCCCCCCCTTCATTTTCCCCTTCCTACTTTTTTTTTTTAACATATAATGTATTATTTGTTTCAAAATCTGCCTCTTTAAATCAGAACTTTCTAAACTCAAAGGCACCTCTGCCTCGAGGTCCGTAGCAAGGTTATTAAGGGGTAACTTTACTAAGGACGACATTAAAAGTGCCTGGGCAGGGTTGGTTGGTTCTGTGTTCAGATACCATCCATCAGGAAAGCGTTCGGAAATTCTTACATGCTAGCAAAGTTAATTCACCTCCTGTCAAAAGATCAGATTTGCATATTGCAGTTCGTTGTGTCAGCACAACTTCTTTCTCTGAATATTAGTGTTTTGCCATTTTAACGTTCAAATCGGCAGAGTTTTCTTACAAGGGATGTACTCCGACCGGGAGAGGACGCTCAGCTTTCCGCTTTTTATGTTCCCAAACCATTGCCTGTTTCTATTGTTTTTAAAAGAGCCCTGCCCCCCCCCACTAGGTTTCATTCAACCAATATTCGAGTTGCCCATTTTGTGCCAAGCACCCTGTTACACCCTTCGGGGAAGGGGTGGGAGAGAGAAGCTGGGCCACCTTGCAGCCTGAAATCTCATTCAGATGCGAGGATTAGGCTACTCCTTTCTCTGAGTTAAACGGGTTTGATGCAAGAGGAAACCGTCCAGAGCCTGATTAAAGCTTCGATCTCAAATAGCCGGATTCCCCACCATTCAGAATGAAATCAACATTGTATTGATTACACGTAAAAGGATATTACAATAAGGCAGGACTTCGGTCTAAAAACTTCTCAAATCCAGCTAGCATATTCAGAAACCACATTACATAAAAGGCACCATTTAAGATGGGGGGCGTGGTGGTTACAGGTGCCCAGCCAGTGGGGGCGGTGTCAGGTGAACCCCACGGGTTGGTTCCCCTGCTTTAACCAGCTCCCCCCCGCCCCGCTGCAGAGGCACTGTGTTCTCAGGAGTAGCACCTCTGGGTCCTAAGCATTCTCTCCGTGGTTTCCGTACCTCTCCAGATCTGTGGCTTCTCTGCATAGTGACACCTCAGAGGGCCCAAGAGGCTAATCCAAGATCTAGAGCAAACATCCAGACAGTCCTTGCTGTTTCAGAGAGTGCTCTTTGACTGCCCCCCACCAACAAGGACCCTTTCAGCTGTAAAGTACCCAGATTGTTCTAAGGTACAGTCTTTGTTATAGAACACTTGGAAGCAGTTTGCTGTATGCGTCACGTCAAAACGCAGGTAACTCCTGGCTGATCAAAGACTGACTAGTGAAGCCCCTAGCTTCTCTGACTAGAACCCCCCCCATCCCACACCCTCACTGATAACAAGAGATTGTAGAACTTGAACACTGCCACCAGGTGCTAAAGGGGTGAGGGGAAACGCCACAGGGTCCATTTCGCTGCCTTCTAAGATTATTGATAAAACCTTTGCTGAAGGGAGGATAGTCTTCAGTCCAATACTGTTATTTCAACTTATCCAAAATGAAGATAAAACTGTGATCTTCAGCTGCATGAGCTCTGACATAGTCCATTCCCAAACATTAGCATCATATAGGGAAAAGTTGCATAGAATCAATAATAAGGGGCGCCTGGGTGGCTCAGTCGTTAAGCGTCTGCCTTCGGCTCAGGTCATGATCCCAGGGTCCTGGGATCGAGCCCCGCATCGGGCTCCCTGCTCCGCGGGATGCCTGCTTCTCCCTCTCCCACTCCCCCTGCTTGTGTTCCCTCTCTTGCTGTGTCTCTCTCTGTCAAATAAATAAATAAAATCTTAAAAAAAGAAAAGAATATTAAAACTGGATGTGTGTATATATTTTCATAGAAAATGCTGGAGATGTGCAACATCCTAGCCAATGTGCATGGTAAATGAAGACTCTAGGGCGCCTGGGTGGCTCAGTTGGTTAAGCGACTGCCTTCGGCTCAGGTCATGATCCTGGAGTCCCAGGATCGAGTCCCGCATCGGGCTCCCTGCTCAGCGGGGAGTCTGCTTCTCCCTCTGACCCTCTTCCCTCTCATGCTCTCTCCCTCTGACCCTCTTCCCTCTCATGCTCTCTCTCATTCTCTCTCTCAAATAAATAAAATCTTTTAAAAAAAAAATGAACAGACTCTAGTCACCACGACCATTTTATTTTTAATATATCTGAAAATTAACTATGTACTATTTCTCTAACAATGCAAATGAGACAAAGGGTCGGCCACAGGAGTGCAAAGCAGCTTAGTACAAGTAGAAACTCATCCTCCGCCCCCCGCCAGTGGGATTATTAGCATTTATTTAAAACATTTTAAACAGTCTTGCAACAAATAAAAATACATTTATTTGGTTCTTATTTTCAAAATTACCAGGTTATGTGGCTTTCTACCTGAGAAATTCAAACAAATTGAACAAAAAGACATTGACAGATTTTTAGTTTTCTTAAAGCGCTATCAGCAGCACATACAAGGGAAACACATGAAAACACCTATTTAAAAAGACAGAGTTTAAAGTTCAGGCCCTTACTTACTTAATAGGTCATAGAAAAAAGATACAAGAAAATACTTTTGCACCACTTAAGTAACAGCACAACGAAGAAGAACAATGTTAATTAATAGAAAGTGATCACAATATTTTCGGTTCTATTTCATTCCTTACTAAGCCATTCATTCCACCGAAAAGTATAGGATGAATTGTTCTCTTCCTCATTTAAGGCCTACACACACACAAAAAGGTGTATTCAAATCTAAAACGCATTACCACAAGACATAAAAATCCAAGGTTGTACAGAGAGTAAACATGAAACCAGTATTTTTACTTACTTCTAGGCCCCAGGATGGTACTTAGCAAACAAAACCAGATAAAATATTAGATAGAAGTGACTTAGCACCAGTTCTATTATACACCCCCCCCCCAAATTGCACATGCTGTATTCTGCACTTTCTTTCTTTTATGTCTGGTTACTGAGCAGCAAATTGTTTTCATGCCTAAAAATCTCTGCAGAGAAAAATTATCTAATGGCAGAAGAAATGAAGATTTGTTTTCAAAACAAGCATAACTGCTTTCCATTACAAACCCCTAATGTTGTTTCAATGGCATGAAACATGAAAAAAAAAAAATGAGGCAGGGTCTCACTGGAGGAGACAAAATACCTAGTTACCAATATTTATCTGACAAAATACAAGCTCTTAGCATTTTAAAAGGCTACTCTGGACAACAGTACTTTGAACATTAATAGTCCTTGCTAGTCCTCCGAGGAGAAAAGGCACTCACCCCATGAGCGATTTTTCAAATGTGACAAGCCAAACCTAGTTTTGATGGCAGTCACTAGCTTGAAAGTGGAACTGAATACATGGAAGCCCACAAATCATTCGTTGGTTATTGTCTTATTAATAATAAGCATGACCTGCTACGTTACATTCATTTTTGAACTTTTGCATGAACTAGCATATCTTGATTACATGTGATTAGAAGAGATCGATGAAACAATGTGGTTCTTAACTTCCGGTGAATTAGAAGATGGCGTAGCCCCTTCAGGTATCAGGCTGCTCAAGGGGCTGGTTCTGAGCACAGAACGTGCCTCGTCATTCAGGGCAACCACACTGGCCGGCATCCTACCCTTGGCCCTACCAGCTGGTACTTTTCTACAGAATGTCAAGGTAAGACTGAAATGAATCATGCCCTATGAAAATGTTGCCTTCCACTACTTCTGTGAATGGAAATCTCCTTTTCCTGCCGCAGCCAGTCTGAGATCTCATTGATGTCTCCCACTGCCGAGTCAGGTATAGCTTTGTTGGGAAAAAAAAGAAGGTCATCTCCTGCCCCTGAGGTCCTAAATCCTATATAAGGCAGAATGAATCAGCCGAGCTTTCAATAGAACATGCACTGCATTAAGATGTAAGTCTTTACGAATCTATAAAATATCTCCATTTAAAAACATATTCAAGAAGTCCAAAACCAGTAGGTAAAAAAATTGCTTCTGTTAAGAGTTTACAAATCCTGCACACATACCATTTTTCCCCAGCTAGAAAACTAGGGCTTTGCCCTTGACTCCTCCTAACTCCATGGCATTACTGAGGATTGAGGAGGCACTTGTTAATGTTTTATAAAAGTCAGTTCGGGGATAGTCAGTGGCTTTTTACAAACTGATGTCACCCATCCCTGAGTGAAAGAATTACATAACCTGAAATGGAATACTGCCATGTCCTATCTTCCCAAGTGCCGTTAGTGGTGTCCCGGGATCTTTCCATGTTGCCTTTTGCAAATCCCACTGGTCATTTTACTTCAATTCTCTTGCTTTTCTAGGATGGAATGACTTGGGGGTGGGGGTTCTTCCAAAAACAGCTCCGCGAATGGTCCACCATCCGTTTAAGCCTCAAAGGACAATCCGAGCCCCTTTGTGTTGATTCTTCCAAGTTCCGTTTCTCAAAGGACAACTCTTGAGTACTATGAACGTATGAATGAGATTAATTTCCTTCTGGTGGGTGGTCACGAAACCTTCCAATGTCACGAAGAAGTCTATGATGTGTTCTAGCTGTCGTCTCTTCTGCTACCTGTAGTTATTTCTAGATAAAAGTCAGGACAGTTTTGTGGCTGGCGTTTCTGACCCAATTCAAGCACTTGTAAAAAGATCCTATGCCATTCGCTGCTGTCCCCTTTGAAGACAGCGGACACTAAATGATGATGTTCTAACAGCTAGAGAGCCACAGAGGGCTATCAACTCCTCGCGGTGCTCATTTGCTTCCTCACTGGCACCAAATTCAGGGTGCAGCCAAACTGTAGAAAAGTCTGTCCTTGGATCGAGTTGTACAGGCCCGTTGTTTTGCCAACCTTTGGAATCTGGATGTTTCCTATTTCTCAAAGTCTGCCAACACACCTGCAGTCATTTATGCTTCATACTTTGGCAAGAGAAAGGATTTTGCATCTGACCTTGCTCAAGCTTTTAAGTGCTGCTCTCTTTCTCTGTAGTTGCTAACCACATAACTTGTATTTGGTTTTAAATGTTCTATCCTGCACGTTGTTTGCTGAGAATGGGGGTGTTTCTGATCTAAGAGGCCTTCAAAACATTTGAAAATATAGAGAACTAGTGTAGCCATTTCCAAAATAGCTTCCGTAGTCGAGGTGCTCCTGACTGTTACGTCTAATATAAGAATTACCAGAATTCAGCATGGACTCTCTAGAATGCTCGTGTCTTTTAAACCTTCTGGCCTCCTGGCTATATTCCAACTTCCGTGGAGTCTCTCTTCTTTGGGGCAAATCCCCCACATAGAAAACATGAGCACTTTTGGATGATGCCATTGGCACGTGAGCGGGCCCGTAGTGCACCTGCTGGCCAGATGTGCTATCGCTGAACCTCCTCCTCTTCCTTGTGATGTGGTCCAACAGACTGCTAGGACCGGATTGGTGGTAGTAGCCTTCGTCGAACAAGTATTTGGGGGCTAGCGTTGCCCTCCTTTTGCTGGTGCTCTTCTCACCTCTACTGGAACTGTTTTCGCCCTCCAGCCATGAAAATCTCAGTTCATACTTGGACCTCTCGCCTGGTTTCCTCAGCTTGGATTTAGAGGAGCTGTGCTCCCCATGACGGTTCCACTTTGAAGACAAGGTCTGCAGACGTGCCCTAATTTCTCGATTGCTGGTGGTGATCTCGTCGTCATCAAGAGATCTTTTTTCTGGGGAGCTATCATCTGTGGCCACAGACCTCACTTTCTCCTCTTTGTTTATGCTAAGGATTTCACTAAAGCACTCGGAATCACTACTGATTTCCTCTAAGAAATCTGTCAACTCCAAATCTAAGTCGGCTGACCGGCTGGGTGAGGAAACGGGGCTCTGACTTGGGGAGTTGGAATCTTTGACCTGGTAAGCTTGCGTCTTTTCCAACAGATGGCTCTTTCCATCAGCTGGGGACAGGTGATCACCAGTTTCACTAGCTGTGTCCTGGCAATGATCTTTTAACTCCTTGGTCCATGCTTTGGCATAATCCACTTTTCCTCTCTTTTGTGGTTTATGCTCAAGATCCTTGGTACAGATCTCTGATGGGCAGTCATCTTCTTGAACCAGGTTTTCTCTTGTTGCCAGGTTTTGCATTTGGCTCAGACTGCTGGAGTGATGTTTACGTTTTCTCAGATTGATCTGAAATCCATTTCCCTTAGCATGGACAGCCCTCTGCCACTGACATGGGCTTGCTATGTCACTTGGTTCTAGGCAGATCCGGGCATACTTTGGAGTTTGATAGTAGTTTAATAGGTAATCAATAAATTCATCTGTTTCATAGATCTTCTGTTTCCTGCCATGGTCTGGCTCAAATAATGTGGAAGAATCGGATTTATTAGAACTGCAGTGGTCTTCTTTCTCAGGAGACTGATCTTGAATCATCGCATTCCGCAAAGAATTCTGGTCAGAGACCAGACTGTGATTGTATTCCTCGGTTAATAATTTTCCAGTTCTCTCTTTTCTAGCTGAATATCTTATTTTTTTTCTCCCAAGGTGGTGGGAAGATTTACGTAAGTGAGCCCTAGTTCTTTTCTTCATTTTTTGTTTTCGTTTATTGTCTGACTTGGCAACCTGATATTTTGGCATTTCTTCCTGATTTTGAAGACACTGAGTGTTTAACTCTTCTTTCTTCAGAGTTTCCAACGTGTTCCCTGGAGCATGATTCACTTTTGGGCTTGCGTCATCTACCCCCTGTGGGTTAAACTGTGTGGATACCTTTAAAGAAAAAGGTTAAAATCTCACATGAAAAACCTCACAGTGTAAAAATCTCAAAGAAAACTGGGCTTTCTGACGTGGTTCTGAAGAGGTTTCTTTTTTTTTTTTTAAGATCTTATTTATTTATTTGAGAGAGCGAGACAGAGATAGTGAGAGAGAGCACGAGCGGGGAGGAGAGAGAGAAGCAGGCTCCCCGCTGAGCAGGGAGTCCGATGCGGGACTCGATCCCAGGATCCCAGGATCCCAGGATCATGACCTGAGCCGAAGGCAGATGCCTAACCGACTGACCTAGCCACCCAGGCGCCCCTGAAGAGGTTTCTAACACGTAAGGTAGATCCAAATTAGGAACAATATTGCATGGAGGAAAGAGGTACAGGATTCGCTCTCTCGGGCGAACGTGAGCCATGTTTATGAGGTCTGTGCGCCACGATTTAGGTACCTTCAAAGCACATGACCCCCTTTTTTTTATTTGTTCACAAACTGGTGAGGACTTACAGTTCCAGGTCTTAGGCTAGGGGCTGGGGATAGAAAGAGGAATAAGAAATGCTCTACAGCCTTCCCAGAAAATCCTAGAACAGGAAAAGACTGATGGGTGAAATGTGTGTCTAAAAGGGAATCAACTGGTTTAAAAGAGAACCTGCCTCTGTTTGTCATCCCAGCCTCTTCCCATGGGTTGCTGGTGCGGATGTCCCTGAGCTATACCCCCTCACCTGCTTCAGTCGGAAGCAAAGTGGCAGGTACAAAGTGTGGCCGTGGCAATGGGTTGGTCTGTGATGTCTGCTCTGCAGAACTGCAGGCCAAGTGAAAGGTCACCCACGGGCCCCACCCTGCTGGGAGAGATCACCCTGTGCTCAGGCTCACACGGGGCGCACCTCGGGACAGTGCCTACCCATTACCCGGGATTCGAACCTAGGGACTGCGTCAGCAGTGTGAGGCCCCATCAGTGGGGCCAAGAGTTAGGCACCAAGTCCATTTAAAGAGACAAATTCTCATAAAGGAGTCACTCCTGGAGGTCATCACGGTAAATTAAAAGATTCAGCAAGCCTTATTATAAATGTAAATGTGAGATTTTTCTGATCCTGATTTCACTAAGGTTGGTCGTCTGCATTCATGAGAGAAAGGCTGGGAATGCAGATATCCATGAAAGGACCTCTTATCTGATCCTGATGCCGTTCACTCTGTTCATTTAAAAATGCATATTTAAATATGCAATCTGGGAACCTTTCAGGCCTTTCCTTCGGGCCATCTGCGGGAATCTGGTTATCTTTAGGAGGTCAGTAAAGTGGGGCAAAAAACCCCCCAAAAACCCTGAAACTCCAAAATGGAAACTCTCCAAACAAAACAAATTGCTCTGTGAGGTCAGAAATTCCTTAGCAAATAGTTTAAGACTAGACTAACTGGAGCTCACTACACAAAGGTCTCCGTCCAAGGCTCTTCCTTTCCATCCAGACCCGTTGCAGATGAATGGACAAGTCAAGTTAATGGAAGACTCCTACCAACGTAACACCCACGCCATCCATCCCCACCCCCTGGCATTAGGAGCCTAGAGGAGTAGATTCACTAGCTATCCTGCTCAGGGTCGCACAGTCCCAGAGCTCAGGACCACAAAGTGTGGGTGTGCCAGACCTCAGGGGTGAGACACAGCTGTGTTGAGCATTTGGGCGCCCCCCCCGCTTTGTAAATCCACAGTTGGGTTTACTGGAGATCAGCCTATTCAAAACAAACCCCAAGGAAGGCAAAGAGTCTTCCATGGAGTCGATTTTAAATGGGCCATGGCGTCAGTGTCAAAGTGCGTCTCCGAAAGATCAGGTACCTACCAAACATGAAGACGGATTGAGAAAGAGCCTTACTGCGAGTTTCCTCAAGAGTACCCGGAGCAACCGGAGAGCCTCCACCCGCCTCTGGGCCAGGAGGAACTTCCGCTCCTCCCATCCCTCCAAAGAGTCAGGCTCCCGGGCGCTGTCAGCGGGGGCTCGGGCCTTGGGTTTCCTGTGCCGGCGTCTGTCTCTCTCCTTCGGGCCTCGTCTCCTCACCCTGGCCTTCTTCCTCTTTTCCTGGGCTCTCCTTTCCTCCTCTTTTCTTTTTCTGGACAACGATTAAGATTCAATCATTCAGAAGGCATGGATTAGGCATGAGCTCTCCTTCCAGCTCCTTCCCCATTGCCGGGGGGGGGGGGGGCCACGGATCATTTAGGTTTCCCGGAATCACGCAGTGC
Source organism: Neomonachus schauinslandi (assembly GCF_002201575.2). Classification (NCBI taxonomy): domain Eukaryota; kingdom Metazoa; phylum Chordata; class Mammalia; order Carnivora; family Phocidae; genus Neomonachus; species Neomonachus schauinslandi. The sequence goes on along the minus strand of NC_058419.1, from coordinate 30,423,621 downwards.
TAACCCCAGGGTTTGACCTAGACAACTTAGGGAATAAGACACCGTTGGTGCATCAGTCAAAGGGGAAGGGCACAAAACTGAGCTGGTCAGTTAGAAGCAGGTACAGGAGAGAGTATACAAGAAGAAGGCTACAGAATTCAAAGAAGGGGCTTCTAGAAGTCCCCACTCTCTCAAACCACCAGCAGTCCAGCTTGTGGATTTAACCATCACAGTGGTGATTTCATTTCTCTCCGAGATCAAAACCTTCCATGGAGCTGGCTTTAAGTAGGCTTATAAATAAAGGGAAATCAAAGCACTCAGAAACTCTTATGGCTGAGAACTGGTCCTTGGTACCTATTACTTAACACAGGACACTATCATAAAAGCATACTGGCTTAGGAGAATATGGGCTTTGTTTACTGGTATTTTCCGAAAAATTAAACTGTTTTGCTTGGGCCCTTATGGAACCGTGGGGAAGGGGAAAGAAGGGACAATCACCTGAGTGAGGACTTAGCCAAAAGCTGGAAGATTATCTCAACTGCATGTTTAGTCTGGAAATTTGGGGGGATAGTTGCCTTGAGTGGGCTCAAACTCTGGCTGAGTTTCACAGACATGATCTCAGGCAATTCCTATCACCCCGCCAGCCAAAAAAATGAAAGGCACACGGAAGGGGACTCTTTATCTCCTTTTTTGAATGACTCTAATTTACATGACTCAAAGAATAAACACGCGAGGGGAGGGGCCAAGAGGCAAAACTGGTTTTGAGAGCCCATTTGTACCTTCTTGGCAAACCTCTGGCAATCCAATAGCCCTTTCTAGGCTCGACTCCCTAAATTAGAAAACAAGGATAAGCTCAAAGAAATAAACACGGAGGCTCCTCAAATTCACCGAAAGAACTTAAGCCAACAAGAAATAGAAGGCCAAGAAATCCATGCCTTCCTGTCAAGGGCTTGCTTTGACTGTTGACCAAGAAAATCTCTCCCAGACCTAAAAAGATTTTTTTTTAAATTTTAAATTAGTAGGCAAGGTCAACTTTGGTAAATTTGGGGTAAACTGGTCAACTTTTTAATTCGGTGGGCTAGGATTTTCACTGTAAGATATCTTAATCTAGCTCATTACCTGTTCTCCCTAAGAACTTTCTTTTTAAGTTTCTCATTTTCAATCATTTGGCCATTTTGGTTTTGTGACAGCACAGCTGGAAGACTGTGGGCTTCCGCCGAGTTTTCCATTTCTGTACCAATTCCTGCCACCTCCCCCCTCAATGTTATCTGTCGAGTGCAGCCAGTCACCCGAAGGAACAAACCCACACGTCACAAGTGAAAACCCCTCTTGGTTAACATTGGTCTCCTCACCTTGCAGCCTCTTCCTCGTCTCTCTTTACTTTTTTCCTTTCTTCCTCCAGCTCTTGTAACTTTAGCCTTTCTTGATTTCTCCTCCTTATAGCCCCTTCGCTGAAATGTTTGGTTGTATCAAACATAACCTGCCCACAAACAATTCAGAGTTCCATTAGAAAAGCCTGCCAGCTGGCTGGGTGTGTCCCAGGCCAGGGAAATGAAACCAGTATGTACAGAACAACTCAAAACTTGGCGAGTTCAAAATGTCCTCCCCGCATCCCCATCCCCATACTGTTCCGCTGTTTCTTGGTCACCTGCACAACAGCCCTGTGGGTTCTAGAACTGTCTTCGGCAGAACCCTTGAGGAGTTCTCATATAGCTATAGACAGCATCACCGTGTCATTATGGGCACAGGCTCTGAGGGATGTGAGTTTATTACCTCTGGCTCGTTATTAAGATCAACTGAGTTCAGGTATTTTAGTCGCCAGAGACAAAAATAGGCAAAAAAAAAAAAAATGCTTGGGGGTGGAGGAAGGATCGGGGAAGCAAAGATGCAAGACAACTGACCTGATGGGATACGAGATCAGACTGTAGTGATTATTAAGCTACTTTGGAAATCCCCAAAATGAAGTAAAAGTCCTGTCAAGGTGCTACAAACAAATTTGCTTAAAAAATAAAAGGAGGCAAAAATAGCCCTTTAAATGTACACAAGGATGCTAAACACCGAATTCACAATCACGGCCACCTCTGCGGGGAGGGAGGGGGATGGTGTCTCACCTCACGGGGGATGTTTCTTTTTTTACGCCGTGCGGTGGGCACATGGGTGGTCACTATAGTACGTGTTCTATCTTTTGTCTGGCTGAATAGCTCACAATTTTAAAAGATATATTTTAACATAAGTAGTTTCACACCACACACACTCATACATAGGAAGCTACTTAAGCCGAAAATCCAAATTCATGCTCAAGGCTAACTGAGAGAATAAGGAGTATTTAGCTGCATCTTTTCCTCTGCTGGATTAAGAGGTCAAAAAGGAGGTGGCCAAGCGTTCAGACATCAGGATGATCTTGAAAGGAAAGGAGCCCAGTTTGTTGAGAGAATGTTCCAGCAATTTACCTGACAGACATCCTGAAAATGTAAGTTGTTGCCCCCAAGAGTAAAGGGGAGTAACCTGCTCTCCTGTGGGTTCAAACTGCATGGATCCTCTCTCTCAGCAACTCGTCAGATGGAACATGCATAAGAGGTAGCTCCATGAGGGCCAGAAGAATTCTTCAGTGCCCTCAAGAAGTTTGGGGCAGGACCCCGGATTATAAGACCCATCCCTTCCAAACCATAGCTGGCAGAAGAATGTCCACATCAGGATTAGTTTTCTTCTTAAACATCCATTTATGAGTGACAACACAAATCTCTACATCAGCTACTGATCAGAGCCTAATGGGGTTTAAGGAATGCTTCCTTAAGATGCTTCCTTCCAGCTTTTGCTCAGGACCACCCGAATGATGGGAAAGGAAAGAAATTCTGGCTCCTTCTTACCTTGATGTTACAGGCCAGAGCTTTCCCATCATCTCCCTTCAACATCAGCCTCATCCCTCGAAGGGACTCCATGGCTTTCACGAAGTCAGTCGACTCCTGGTACTGGATAAAGGCCTCGAACGTCTGCAAGCCAAAGCTAAAACCCCCGAAGTTTCCACCAGTCATCACTTCTCTGTAAGGATCCAGCATAGGGATGTCCACATTCTTGATCTTCCCAAAGCTCTCAAAGACCACCCGAAGGATCTCTTCACAGGGCTTCTCCCCGCTGGAGCCTTTGGGCGCAAACCATTTGCAGGGCAAGCCTTCGAAATAGATCGAATCTGGGCTCTTGTCCTGGTCCTGCTCTTCGGCCCCATCACTCGCTGAGGCCTCCTTTTCCCTGGGGAAGCGCTCCCACTCTCCCTGGGCATCTGTAGCCACGACTTTTAAGTCTGTTTTCAAACCATTCAGCTTGATGATCTTCCCATGTAACTTGGCCTTTAAGATCTGAACCAAACTGCGCGTTTCAGCCTCGCCCTCGAATCGGATGAAGTCCTTTGTGCTCTTGGAGAGCCGAACGGTGGTGAACTGGTCAGGGCAAATCAGGCTCTTCAGCTGGTCAAGCACTTCCCAGTTGGAGAAGGGCCGCGTCAGTTCTGAGCTCTCTGGCAGCAAGACATTGATCATCAATTTTGCTATGGGCTTGAGGTAGAGGTGCTGAGCCGCACACAGCTCCGTCGCCTCAGAGTTATCATATACCACGGTGACCGTCATGGTAGTCCCCGGAGACCTTAGAGGGCGAAAGAGAACATTTTCATACAGACGGAGCAAGACGCGGATTTGGATTTTGAATGGTGCTAGCATTCCCGGACTTCGGCTCAATCAATAAGGGAAAGTGTACTTTGGGGAGAACTGAGACAATAGTTTACATTTGTTTAATGTGTTTCAGAGCTTTCAAAGAGTTTCCATATACAGTGGACTCTTGAACCGTATGGGGGCGAGGGGCACCAACCCCCCCCACCCCTGTGCAGTCAAAAATCGACGTATAACTTGTGACTCCCCCAAAACTTAACTCCTAATAGCCTACCATGGACCGGAAGCCTTACCAATAACAGAAACAATTGCGTAACACCCATTGGGTATGTTAGATGTGTGATACACCATATTCTTACAATGAAGTAAGCTAGAGAAAAGAAAATGTTATTAAGAAAATCATAAGGAAGGAAAAAATATAGGGGCCCCTGGCTGGCTCTGTTGGTGGAGTGTGTGACTCTTGATCTCAGGGTCTTGAGTTCAAACCCTACACTGCGGGTAGAGATTACTTTTAAAAAAAAAATCATAAGGGAAAATACATTTACAGTACTGTATTTATCGAAAAAAATTCCACATATAAGTGGACCCATGCAGTTCAAACCCATGCTGTTCAAGGGTCAACTGTACTGTGTGTTTCCATTTCCTTCACTGAAAAATAGAGATTCTAGGATTTCCGAGAGGATACAGTGAGCAAGTACGTGTGAAATCCTTAGAATAGGGCCTGGCACACAGGAAGTTCTCAAAAAACACAAACCATGAGGATTATTTATTAGTGGCATTGGTCTTACTTTATCCCATCTGATTCATGAAGCAACCTGTAAGTAGGCATTTTCATGCCTGTTTTACAGATGGGGAAATTCGGATGGATTCAGGAAAATGAAATGACTTGCCCACACATTGAAACCCCAAGATTCCAAATCTCCAATCTATTGAGTGACTGATCTCAAAGGTAGACTCCCATAAAAACTGACATTTCATATTAACAAACTCTTTTAAGCTGCCCCAAGGTGAATAAGATTGCTAATACTGGGACTTAAGGATTTCTGCTCCTATTTGCTGACTTCAAAGAGAACTTCCCAAAAGAGGAGTTCTTTCTAAAGTGTATATATTCAGACTCCATATAACCTGAATTTCTCACCGTCAGCTTGAGGGAGGTTTAGACTCAAACATATACGACTAGCTGATGGAAATTCTAACACAAAATTTACTATTAAATCTTGGTTAACTTTATAAGTACATAATGCTTTTTTAAAATTTTTTATTTAAATTCAATTTAGTTAATATATAGTGTATTATTAGTTTCAGGGGCAGAATTTAGTGATTCATCAGTTGCATGTAATACCCATTTACAAAATAACTGTCCATGGGCGCCTGGGTGGCTCAGTTGGTTAAGCGACTGCCTTCGGCTCAGGTCATGATCCTGGAGTCCCGGGATCGAGTCCCGCATCGGGCTCCCTGCTCGGCGGGGGGGTCTGCTTCGTCCTCTGACCCTATCCCCTCTCATGTGTTCTCTCTCTCTCATTCTCTCTCTCTCAAATAAATAAATAAAATCTTTAAAAAAAACAAAAACAAAAACAAAAAAAAACAAAATAACTGTCCATAAAGGACAATCCAAATCAATTTCCTTGAGTTTGCATAAGCTGTTTTTTTTAAAGATTTTATTTATTTGACAGAGAGAGAGAGAGCACAAGCAGGGGGTAGGATCAGAGGGAGAAGCAGACTCCCTGCTGAAGGACTCGATCCTGGGGCTCCTAGGACTCCAGGATCATGACCTGAGCCGGAGGCAGATACTTAAACCACTAACCAGCCAGGCGCCCTTAAAGCAACAGGTTTTAAAAAACATTCCAGAAAAAAATACACACATAGTTAATCACTTCAAAGTAATCAGGTTTGTCATGCTCTTCCCACTTAATCCAGTGATACTGCCTTTGTGTTAAACATTTTAGAATGCTTCCTTTTGGATTGATTTCAAAGTCTGGGTTACATTCTTTTAAATAGTCTTGATGGAGGTCAATTTTGAAATTCTTTTCTCACGGATTTGATATTTAGAAATTATCAAAAATTACCCAGAATCAAGAATGTTGCATAAAATGGGTGACTATAAAAAACAAACTGATTTTCCTGGGCGCCTGGGTGGCTCAGTGGGTTAAGCGTCTGCCTTCGGCTCAGGTCATGATCCTGGAGTCTCAGGATCAAGTTCCACACCTGGCTCGGGCTCCCGGCTCAGCAGGGAGTCTGCTTCTCCCTCTGACCTTCCCCCTCTCGTGCTTTCTCTCTCAAATAAATAAATAAAATCTTTAAAAAAACCTGATTTTCTTAATTGGCTTATAACCACCACCACCCCCCCTTAAAAGGAGATTCCAATAAAGGCTCTAATTCTTTCTTTTTTAATTAGTTCGTACATCGTTGGAATGAGTTTAGAGCTTTGAAAGATGACAACTCTGAAAGACAACATTCATTTGAATGTCGTGGTATAACAGTTGCAAAAACAAACCTAGGTTCCCACCCAGCCCCATATCCATACTCTGCAATGTGACTTTGAATTATCGCTATCGAGAGACAGAGTCTATTTTCCCCCAGTTTTTGAATGTGAGCTGGCCTTTTTTTTTTTTTTTCCCAGCCACTAGAATGTGGCAGAAGTGACAAAGTGCCAGTTCTAGGCCTAGGTCTCAAGTGGCCTTTACTCTCCTGGAACCCAGCCATGCCATGAGGACACACCTGAGCTAGCCTGCTGGAGGATGCCGGGCCACATGAAAAAGAGCCCCCTTGTGGCAGATGAGCCATCCTAAACCAGCCAGTCCCCAACCCACCAACTAACCACGGACCTGTGAGCAAGCACAACAGTCCTGCCAACCTATAGACTTGTGAGAAATAATAAATCGCTGTTAAGCCACTAAGTTTGGGGATGGTTTGTTACACAATAGCTAACTGATACAAACATCTAGCTCCTAATTAATTTCAAGATACATAATTCCACTTAATAGTTTTTACACAAATGAGTAAAAATCATAAAAACCAATTTCTGGGAGGGTTTTGGGAAGAAAAAACACAGGTACCTTCATATCCATATCTTGCTAGATATAATGTAAATCATTTTTTTCTATAATAATTTAGCAAAACAAACCAAGAACCACAAAAAAGGCTCATTTCCTTTGATCAAGTAACCTGCTCTAGAAACTTATCCTAGAGAAATAACTGCAAATAAAAAAACATGGGGCATCTGGCTGGCTTAGTAGGTAGAGCGTGTGACTCTTAATCTCAGGGGTGTGAGTTCAAACCCCCGCTGGGCATAGAGACTGCTTTAAAAAAAAAAAAAATTCTCAAAGCTGCTTATTACAGTGTCATTTGGATACGAATTTGTCCTAACCATGTATGCACGGGAATAAAGTCCAGAAATTGAGTTATGACTTTTTGTAAAGTAGTTTTAACAAAACCATTCTATTTAATCAAACTTTCAATAGATGCATTTTTTAGTCACTCATTTCAAATTATAAATGGATCTTATTTAAAAAGTTCTTCTACTTAAAATTAAATTCACAAAGACTACTAAAAATCATAAACTTTTTGAGATTTGCCATATGCCTCATGTCCCTCACAAGGGCGATTTCTACCGAATAAAACAAGTGTCTATATTTTAGCCAGATTTCCATTTTTCTGAAGTGTCAAAAAGGCTTTTATCAAATTTGGAGAGAAATGAGTCAAATACTATTTTACAGTGTTTGATGAACTGAATTTTTGACAGTTTTCAAATAACTGGCTATCACCTCCATCTCCAAGTGAAGTCAAAATAAGCAGTAAATTCTATAGCTAAGGATATAACTCAGGTAACTAGAGCAAACAGCAAGATGGTCTCAGGGAGCAAAGGGTACTGAGCAGAGACCGAGGAATGGGATGATCTCAAGGGGCAGCCACTCCTCCTCAGCCCCAGCCACAGTGACGGATACTCCTATTATTCCAAAGAGACCAGCAATCTAGGTCCTTATGTGAAATCTGATTTTCAGATGTTGGCAATCAATTTAAACAATTTAAAAGCACTGCCGGTTAGCAAATAAACATATCTGCATGACTCACGGGCTTGCCAGTCCTTGAGCTCTCTGCTCTAGAGTATCTTTTCTCAGCTGTTTCTCCAGGGATAGGACTCTACACCTGGATTAGGAAGCATCTGAGTTATTTTTGGACTTGCCCAAGAGGACCCGATTGTTCTTAAAAATCAAAACCCAGCCTCCGTTAAAATCCCCAACACAGGGCGGCTGGGTGGCTCAGTTGGTTAAGCGACAGCCTTCGGCTCAGGTTGTGATCCTGGGGTCCTGGGATTGAGCCCAACATCAGGCTCCCCCTCCTCAGCAGAGAGCCTGCTTCTCCCTCTCCCTCTGCCACTCTCCCTGCTTGTGCTCTCTGTCAAATAAATAAATAAAATCTAAAAAAAAAAAAAAAAATCCCCAGGGCGCCTGGGTGGCTCAGTTGGTTAAGCAGCTGCCTTCAGCTCAGGTCATGATACCAGGGTCCTGGGATCGAGCCCCACAACGGGCTCCTTGCTCAGCGGGGAGTCTGTTTCTCCCTCTCCCTCTGCCTGCTTGTGCTCTCTGTCTGCCAAATAAATAAATAAAATATTTTTTAAAAATCCCCAACACAGGAGTCTGGCTGGCTCAAGTCAGAGGAGCGTGCAACCCTTGATCTGGGAGTGGTAGGTTCAAGCCCCAGGTTGGGTGTAGAGATGAAAGAAAGAAAGAAAGAAAAGAAAGAAAAGAAAGAAAAGAAAGAAAGGAAGAAAGAAAGGAAGAAAGAGAAGAAAGGAAGAAAGGAAGAAAGAAAGAAAGAAAGAAAGAAAAGAAAGAAAGAAAGAAAGAAAAGAAAGAAAAGAAAGAAAGAAAGAAAGGAAAGAAAGAAAGAAAGAAAGAAAAGAAAGAAAGAAACAAGCAAACAAACAAACTTAAAAAAATAAAATCCCCAATGCAAATCCTTGTTTCCCAAAAACAATAAGAAATGAAACAGTTGTTTTCATTTCTTCCCCTGTTGTTCACAGGCTTTAAGATTAAATGTTTAAGAATATTTTAAAATGCTCTTCCAGAATATGGAGCTAATTTTCCAATCTTATTTTTTAAAAATATTGAGGCACATGTCAGTTCATAATGAACTTATGGTCCACCAAGGCACTAGCTTTTTTTTTTTTTTTGGACTGTTGCCAAGTTCACTTTTCTTCTTGAAGCTGCTAAGGGACTGAAGCTGCTACTTTTTCATCTGTCTCAGGGACCATATGATTTCTCATCTGTTTCTCTTTGTGTTATTGTTCCATTCTACTGCATATCTCTTTAACTAACCAATGACTTCCTTCTTTATAAAATTTCAGTGGCTCGGGGCGCCTGGGTGGCTCAGTTGGTTAAGCGACTGCCTTCGGCTCAGGTCATGATCCTGGAGTCCCGGGATCGAGTTCCGCATCAGGCTCCCAGCTCAGCAGGGAGTCTGCTTCTCCCTCTGACCCTCCTCCCTCTCATGCTCTCTGTCTCTCATTCTCTCTCTCTCAAATAAATAAATAAAATCTTTAAAAAAAATAAAATAAAAAAAAATAAAATTTCAGTGGCTCTTTACAGTCTTCCTTCTGTGCATCCGTGAATACAGATGGGAGTTGACACTTGTGCCTTTTTGAAGCTTGCTTTCCCTTTGGCTTCCAGGCCACCACACTCTTCTGGCTTTCCTCTCACTTTCCTAGTTGGTCCTCTTCGTCTTCTTTGTGGGTCCCTGTTCATCTACCTTTCCCTCAACTATTTGTTGTGCCTTGGTTTTTGCCTTTGGTTTCCCCTTAACTTTGGTTGTGCCTTTGGGGTTTTTTTTCTATATGTAATATGTCTTCAGCAAATAAATCATGTTTAAAATGACAGGTGTAGATGAGCTCTTCTTGGGATGAGAAAACAAGGAACCAATCCCCATGGAAAGTCAACATCTGGCAGTCACCGAGAGGAGGAGAGCTCAGCAAGAAGACAGAAGGAGCAGCCAGACATGTAGGAGTGAAGAAAGAGGGTTAGTCAGCAGTATTAACTATTCCTAAGAGGTCAAGTAAGATGAGAACAGAGAAACATCCACTAAACTTTTTTTAAGATTTTATTTTTAAGTGATCCCTACACCCAACATGGGACTCGAACTCACAACCCTGAGATCAAGAGCCACATGCTCTACCAACTGAGCCAGGCACCCCAAGAAGTGTCCACAGAATTTTGCAGCATAGAGGCTGTTGAGGGCAAAACCCAAATTATAGTAAGTTGAAGGGTTAAAAAGAAGTAGAGAAGCAGAGATAGTGTGTGGATTATGATTTTAAGAAATGGAGCAGGGGCTCCTGGCTGGCTCAGTCAGTAGAGCATGACTGTGAGTTTGAGCCCCACATTGGGCATAGAGCTCAAAGAAAGAAAGAAAGAAAAGGAAGGAAGGAAGGAAGAAGAAAAGAAAGAAAGAGAGAGAAAGAAAGAAAAGAAAGGAAAGAAAAAAAAGAAAGAAAGAAAGGGCAATATTGGGAGCATGTTATATGGTCAGTTGAGGCTTTAAGGATCGAGGGATATAATGTATGAGAAAGTGATTTGGAAACTGTAACTTGCTACATACGTGTAAAGAGAAATCCAGAAAGAAGATGGCTAAGGACGCAACCCTGGGGAACACCCTCATTTAGAGAGTGGAGGAAGAAGAGACTCTGAGAGGTGTTCAGCTCAAGAAACAGAGGAGTACTTCTTCTGCTCTATGTGCTGTCCTTCAGTGCTGGGGTTTTAAGAAGGAATGTCTGGATTCCCTGACCTCAAGCACTTCATGGTCTGTTGCTGTGTTTCACAAAATATAGTCGTGTGAATCACCTGCATCCAGACAGGCTTGTCTTAAATAAATATTCCCGGCTCTCACCTCAGGCCTCCTGAATCAGAATTTCGGGGGATGATGTTAAGAATTTGAATAATCTTAAACTCATGCTGTATTGTTTTAGAAATGTCTTGTTTATGAAGGATCTTACCATAATTTATAGAACCATTCCTCTCATGGAGGGTCTGGGTTATTTTCACTTTGTTTCTCTTGTAGACATTGCCTTTAGAGCAGAGGCAGAATACACCATAGGGATAAGATTGTGGGTTCCGGAACCACACTGCCTGGGTTTAAATCCCAACTCTTATCATTTACTAGCTCTGTAATTTTGGGCAAACTGTGTAAGTCCTCTATACTTTGGTTTGTTCATTTTAGTATAAGTATCATCACAATCACAGCATGTAATTTAACTGATGCAGGGACTAAATGAGTAAATAATTGTAACGTGCTTAAAACGGTGCCTGGCACATGATAAGCACTTAATAAATATGGGCATTATTATTATTAATATGTATCTTTGTGAATCTAGAGTCAAACTTCTGTTGAACTATTGCCCTAGGATAAAATGTCAGGATGGGATTACTGCATATGTGGAATTTAAGAAACAAAGCAAACAACGGAAAAAGGAGACAAACAGAAAAAAACAGACTCTTAAATTCAGAGAACAAATTGCTCGTTGCCAGAGAAGGCGGGCAGTGGGTGAAATAAATGAAGGGGATTGAGAGTGTCCTTATGGTGATGAGCACTGAGTCATGTATAGAATTGTTGAATCATTATATTGTACACCTGAAATGAATGTAACGCTGTATGTTAATTATGCTTCCATAAAAGAAGTGTAAAAAATAATAAGATAAAAATACTGAAGCATAGAGAATATGGTCAATAAGATGGTAATAGCGTTCTTTGGTGACAGATGGTGACAATACTTATTGTGGTGAGCACTGAGTAACGTAGAGAATTGGTGAATCAATATGTTGTATACCTGAAGCTAATATAGCACTGTATGTTAATTATACTTCAATTAACAACTTGTAATATATATGGGGGGGTGCGTCCAGGTGGTGCAGTCGGTTAAGTGTCTGACTCTTGATTTCAGTGCTCAGGTCATGATTTCAGGGTCATGAGATCAAGCCCCTTATCAAGCCCTGTATCGGGCTCCACGCTGGGTGTGGAGTCTGCTTGAGATTCTCTCTCTCTCTGCACCCCCTCTCTAATATATATATATAGATAGATTATATATGTATAATATAAAAGTATATATAATATAAATATATATTATATATTATATATAAATATCTCCCTCTCCCTCATGCCCCCTCTCATACATATATATACATATATATATATATATATATATATATATATATATATATATAGGACCAAGTCTGTACCAAGAAGTAGGCTTTTTATGTATGTCATGGCTTCAGTGTTACCACAATGTCACTGGCAACTTCTGCCAGATCACTAAAAATTAACGAGACAGTGCCTGGCTTATAGGTGCACAATAATTCCTGTTGTGATGCTTTTTCCTTAAGGAGAACTCAGCCAAAAACTAACAAAAAACAAAGGGAGAAGAGGAGGATTACTACCATGAAGACAGGAAGGAGGGACAGAGGGAGGAGGCAGAAGAAGGGAGAGGAAGAAGGAAGAAAGAAGAAAGGGAGGGCTAGTTCCATACTTCCTAACATGGAAGGATGCCAGTGATACTTATTACAGGGAAAAATTAAAAGCAAGTTACAAGACGGGACGCCTGGGTGGCTCAGTCGGTTAAGCGTCTGCCTTCGGCTCAGGTCATGATCCCGGGGTCCTGGGATCGAGCCCCACATCGGGCTCCGTGCTCCATGGGGGCCTGCTTCTCCCTCTCCCACTCCCCCTGCTTGTGCTCTTTTTCTCAAATAAATAAATAAAATCTTTTTTAAACAAAGTAAGTTGCAGGATAATAATGTGCAATATGATCTTGTTTTTGTACAAGTAACATAATAAAGTAATAAAAGTAATATAAGTACGCATGCATGGGTATGCACAGGCACACACATGCCCCTCTACATATAAAGTCTGCAAAGATGGACATCAAATTGTGAACACTATCTCCACTGGTAAATGGACTGAAAGTATAGGAGAGGAATGGGCTTGCCCTTTTTACTTTGTACACTTATTCCTTTGATTTTTAATATTTACAATAAGCATGTGTTAATTTTGTATTAAAACTGTTTTGTGTTTTGGTTTTTTTTTTTTAATTTTTTAAGTACGCTCCACACCCCACGTGGGGCTTGAACTCATGACCCTGAGATTAAGAGTCACACGCTCTACCAACTGAGCCAGCCAGGCGCCCCTATATTAAAATTGTTTATGAAAAAGAGGAAAGTCACATGGTGATAAACGATTAAAAGGAGGCAGTTCACAACTGCTGATCTAAACTTGCCCAGAAAGGATCAAAACAGTCATAGAACAGCACCTCCCTTCCCCAGTCGGAGACACCCCTCAGTCCGCCATCACTGGAAGGGCCCACAGGCATCTGCTCCCATAACCAAAATCTGTGTGGGTCATGACCGAAGCCTGGGAGATTAGAACTTTGGATAATGAGGAAGCACTTGGCCACGTTTCATAACATAACAAACTACACGTGTATCTAAACATTTTGATGAGTTTTGACCTATGTACACAAACCTATGAAACCATCACTACAATCAAGATAGTGAAAATGCTCATCATCCCCGAAAGTTTCCTCGTGCCCCTTCATAATCCTTCCCCCGCCCCCAGCAACCACTGATCTGGCTGCAGAATGTTTAAGTCACAACTGATATTTATTTTCTAGCAAAAGCACACAGATGTTACTGGAAAATACTCATAGTTACACTTAGTACTCAACTAACAGGTGCTTTCTTCTTTGTCACGATAGTTTCTCAACTCCAAGTTTAAATTGTGCCAGTCCTTGAATCTAGTTAAAGTGCATAGGGCCCGTGGGTGGGGGGATGGGGTAACTTGTTGGGATGAGCCTGGGTGTCATATGCAACTGATGAACCACTAAATTCTACCCCTGAAACTAATAATACACTGTATGTTAGCTAAATTGAATTTAAACTTTAAAATGTTTTTAAAAGCTGTATAGGGCCCTACTTTGCTCTTGAAAAATAGATCTACAAAGGTTTATGCTGTCCCCCATACAATCCCTGTTCTTAACCCTGGTTAAACCAAACAAACATTCAAAAAACAATCTGTTCTAAATGAGATATATTATTTAGTAGATAGTTATATACTTTACGCATATTTATACATAGGAATAAACCTATATCTACTTAAAAAAAATGGACTCACCGAGATCAAGTTATTAGGCCATGACAACATTGATTCTCTAGCACATCCTAATTGGCCCTTTAAATTCCCCTTTCATATATCTGTGCTTCAACTAACAGTGATGGTAGAATTCACTGACAATTTTCCCTTCATTTTCACCCATCACTGTCAGCGGCACAGATCACTTTATTCGACGAAGGTTTGAGAGCCTCGTTACCAACCAAGCCCGGATGGCAAGGAATGCCATAATTATGCCTCCATAAATTACAAAAAGCTGAATTTTAATAAAAAGTTTAACTCTTCTCACATTCTCTTAATGTTCCACCATGACCTCCCCAGTCCCACACCTCCCACATGCCCACACCTTTCTTCTAGTCCTTGTGATTAAAAGCAACACTTCTGAGAAAGCTTATTCTTTAACACCTTTGCAAAGGTGAACGAGAGCTCCTCCAGCCTTCAAAAATGATGGTCATTCAATAACGTTTACACAGCATGCATTCCAGCAGTATCTCGTGTACACAGGCATTTCACTCAACCCGCTCCCAGTGCCAGAACGTTTCTAGCAGATTCGCAGAGAAAAAACTGCTTTCTCTAGTCATCTGTTCACCTCACCTTTCTTGTCTCTATACCTGGTGGCGAAGCTGACCAAACAGCAGCAGGATAAGAGAACAGAGAAAAGAAACCGGTCTTGAGATGTTCTCACAAGCTTAAAATGGTTCTTTTGACCAGCAATGAAAATTCCAGAAATTCTGCTGGGTCTGCATCCAAAGCCACTCCAACACCTTCTTTCAGAAAGAGTCCTCTGCTATGTCTTGGGGCTTTTACTTTTTTTTAAAGATTTTTATTCATTTTATTTGACAGAAAGAGAGACAGGGAGAGAGGGAACACAAGCAGGGGGAGTGGGTGAGGGAGAAGCAGGCTCCCCGCTGAGCAGGGAGCCCAATGCGGGGCTCGATCCCACGACCCTGGGACCATGACCTGAGCCGAAGGCAGACGCTTAACGACTGAGCCACCCAGGCGCCCCCATGTCACGGGGCTTTTAGATCAGAAGTATAACTTTACAACTTTAAAAGCATTTCAATCATAAGCAAAGTATGCGCTATTCCTCCTCTCTCGCTTTTCCTCACACTCATAAATATTTGCTATCAGAGTGCTAGCGAAGGCCATGTCAACGAGGCAGGTTTTTTTAAAAACAGTGGAAAAAAAATGGGACCATCTGCACAACTGCATATCGTCTTTCAAAGTAGTTCTTTGCTGCCTTTCTGTTTCCTTCCAGGCCTTTGAACCTTTAAAGTTGGTCATTTTGAACGCATTTAAGACGGATAAGGTTCTACCAACATATTTATAGTCAGTGGGGCAGCCAAATGTATTCGGGTCAAAGCCACCTAGCCAGTTTCCAGTTTCCTGGCTAGTACAGAACCCAGGGACTCTTGACCAAAGAGAAATATTCCCTGGCTCTCCAGTTGAGAGGTCCTAGATAAACATTCACGTGTTTTGACACACCATTAACCCAAACAGCAATTTTCAAACTGAGGCTGACCATATGCTCTGATCTTGACAAAATTAAAAATCACATCATTAAAATGAATGGCACTCAGTATTGCAGTAACAGAGTCAATACGGGACCCGTCAAATGACTACAAATCAAGATGATCCCAGAGGGTTTATTGGGGCACTGGGGGCTTTGGGGACAGAGAGAAAGGGACTTCTGGGGACCCACAGCCACGCAGCAATGATAAATTAGTGACCACTGAATTCCGGAGTCCTGCTGAGGGAGAATCTCTTCTACCAGCACTCAAAGAAAATCTGCTCTAAGGTAGAGTTTAGTTCGACCATTTTTCTTTATTATTAAGTTTCAGGTGTATAACACTGTAATTTGACATCTGTTTGCACTACAAAGTGATCACTCCCAAAAGTCTAATTACCATCCATCACCCTACGCTTGACCCCCCTGTACCCCTTTTGCTCATCCTCCATCCCCCTTTCCCTCTGGTAACCACTGATCTGTTCTCTGTATCTATGAATTTGTTTTTGCTTTGTTTTGTTTGTCTTCGTGTGGCTTGGTTTTTAGATTCTACGTATGAGTGATATCATAGAGTATTTGTCTTTCTCCTTCTGACTTATCTCACTTAGCATAATATCTTCTAGGTCCATCCACGTTGTTACAAATGGCAAGATCTCATTCTTTTTTACAGCTGAGTAGTATTCCTGTGTGTGTGTGTGTGTGTGTGTGTGTGTGTGTGTGTACGTATCTTCCATATCTTCTTTATCTATTCATCCCTCAACGGACATTTAGGTTGTTTCCCTATCTCGGCTACTATAAATGATGCTGCGATAAATATAGGGGTGCATATATCTTTTTAAATTAGTGTTTTCATATTCAGGTAAATATCCAGTAATGGACTGGCTGGGTCATATGGTAGTTCTAGTCTTAATTTTTTTGAGGAAATCTCCACACTGTTTTCCATGGTGGCTGCACCAACTTACATTCCCACCGACAGTGCACAAGGGCTCCCTTTTCTCCACATCCTGGCCAACACTTGTGATTTCTTGTCTTTTACACTAGCCATTCTGACAGGTAAGGTGTGAGGTGATAGATAGCTCATGGTGGTTTTGATTTGCATTTCCCTAATAGTACAGGAAATTCTGACCCTGAACTGAAGAAACCTGGATTCCTGTTAATTCAGCTCTTTGGGCAACTTAATTTCCTGTTTTCGTTTCCTTATTTTGAAAGCTCATACTAATGGTTCCTTGGTGTGATAATGTTTGTAAAAGCAAAGAGTTTCTAAAACTGATAAAAATTAATCAGGGTGCCTGGGTGGCTCAGTCGGTTAAGCATTTGACTCTTGATTTTGGCTCGGGTCATGATCTCAGGGTCATGAGATCGAGCCCCGCACTGAGATTCTCTCTCTCCCTCTGCCTCTGCCCCTCCCCCACTTGTGTGCACATGCTCTATCTTAAATAAATACATAAATAAATAAAACCAATAAAAATAAATTAACCTAAGGAAAGATTTGTGTTAGGCCTTTCCATGCAAATGCATTTACATAATGCTATATATTGGTGAGGACAGGAGCATGGGAGGAAGCTGTTTTTTTATTTCTTTTTTAATTTGGAGGCGGGGCGCTATTTTTTTTAAATATGCACAGGACAGTGAGCAGACCCAGCTGACTGATCCTGTGGTCTTTGGCCCCTTCTTCAGCACCAGAAACATTCTTGTTGTAAAACAACCCTTTCCAGCCAGGAGCACCACTTCATATCTTGGATTAATATACTATAACGCTACTGAGGCAGACTTGTTGCTTTCTCTCCTTCACGTTACAAAATAAGAGCTACCAGGGATTTAAAGCAACGTGGCTGGGAATCTTTTTGCCTCACTCACTGAACAGTCAGGGCATGATTTGTGGGAAGTGCATCTCATGGCATAACCAATGTTTTCCTTCTCAGGGTTACCTTCCCATCTGAAAAGGACCGTCAAAATCCCTGCCTGCCAGTCGCCATCTACAGGGGAAAAGCAAGCCTTACATGGGACTGGGCTTTGTACAACTAAGCAGTTATTTCCCCACCTTTCAATAATCCCGAGGTGAACTTATTTGAATACAAGTCCTACAGAAGAGGATATTCCCCAATACCTTATGGCGAAAATATGATCAAGGAAGGAACGACTGGAGAAGCCACAGTTCACATGAGCTCGTCACGGTAGCCTGCTACGTTGTAGCATCTGGACCACCGAACGCTGTAAGAGAGAAAGGCGGACAAAGTCAAAAGCAGATGAAATGGTTTGAAAAAATAAGGCACCTGTATATTTACGACTTTGGGCACAGACAGCGCTGAGATTTACATAGTTGTGCTTACAGACCATCACGATCTGGTTTTTGTACCCGTTTTTTTGTTTTGTTTTGTTTTTGTACCTGTTTAATAGCAATTCCAGATATCGACGTGGTCAACACACTTCTCATTTTTCGTGGCCACCGCAAATTTCTGCAGAAATTCTATACAGAAAGAAACTCTATAGAGAAGTGCTGGAGAGACTTACTTTGTATTTGGTTGGCTATTCCCCCGTCTCCAGGGATTTGCATTTTCCAATTAGTCTTTTTGACTGAAAGAGCACTCTTTCCAAAGGGGTACCACTGCTACTCTATACTACTAGTACGGGAAAGAGAACCACTATGAACATCTTTGTACACGTCTCTTAACACATCATTTCCTCAAAACATGTTACCATGTCGGAGGGCAGGAATGGGCTTATATAGCTCATGACATATTGGCAAACTGCTCTTGTGAAAGATGATGACAATTTATCATGACATCAGTAGTATTAAAGGGCCCACCTGAAGTGACTTGAGTTTGCATTTCGCTTTTTATGAAATTAAATAAAAATTAAAGGTTGGCTCCAGCCCACACTGATAATCCACAGCCTGTTCGAGGTCTCCAACCTGAAGGTCCTGTTCGCATCCCAAGCTAACAAGTGCAACAGAACTCTTAAGTTCCATGCCCCGCCCCACAACCTGCTCTCCGCCTCCACTTGCCCCCCACCCACCCAGTGATTCCCATCTCCCTAACCAGAGCCACCCTCCTCCCAGGTGCTCAGGCTCGAAGTCAGGAGCTGGCCCTCCCTTGCCCTCACATTCGACCCTTGAGCCAAGTCTTCCTGACCCCACCTTTACCACATTCCAAGGCTAGGTCCACCATTGCCGCCGGGTCCAAGCCAGAGCCATCTGGAACCTGGATTACTGCCACAGCCTCCCAACTAGTCTCTCCTGCTGTCCTTGCTCCCATAGAGTCTGTGCTAAGTGACAGGCAAAATGATTTTTTTTTTTTAACCCTAAATCAGATCGTGTCACTCTGTTCAAAACCCTCCAGGGGCTTCTCATCATGCTCTGAACAAAATTCAAACTACTTACCCTCAAATCCAGCCCCTGCTCACCTGGTTCAACTCATTTTGTACCCTTCTCCCCTACTGCTCTTGTTCTCTCTCCATCTCCACCTGTTTGCTGGTCCTCCAATGCACCACAGGGCCTTTGCACTTGCGGTTCCCTCTGGCTCAAGTGCTCTCTCCCCTAAGATTTTCTCATGGCTGGCTCCTTCTCATTTCTCAGATTTGGCTTAAATGTCACCTCTTCAGAGAAGCCTTCCCAGAACACTATCTTAAATAGACAGCTCCCCCACCCCCCAGCCCGTAGTGTTGAGGCATAACGCCCATCTTATTTCCACTGTCACACTGACAGGCTCAAGCGTCTGGTGCATTTGTTAACGTGGCTTTTATCTGCCCTGCCCCCACCCCCAGTCTGGAATTTCCCTGAGGGCAGGGATGGCATCTGTCTGGGTCACCAGTTTATCTTCAGAGCCTAGAATGGTGTCTGGCACATCCAGGGCATTTAGCATTCATAATGCTAAACTTTACCTCAGAGATGATGCACATCAGCTACATTTAAATGGTGTTACTTCCATATTGAAAATACTAATAATAGCGCCTAGAGCTGAACAGCGAAATGCTCCTTTGGGCTTCTAGAGCTATTAATGTTATTCAGGGAATGAATGTCATCAAGATCCATCAGGTGTACCTACCAAGCAACTACACTGTTTGTGATACTTTGGGGGCTACAGTGAGGGGTCACCCTCAAAGAACTGAGTCTGAGAGAAAAAGAAACGAAGGCAAACTGGAATGTGAGAAATCAAATGGCAAGTGCCACAAGAAGCAGAGGATACTTCTGGGCCACAGGTAAGTGAAAAGGGTCTGAACACCCTTTCACATGGAATGAGTGTGAGAGGCCCTGGGAATATGCTTCTGGGCTTCTGGAATATGCTCCCTTCAAGAGTGCTGGGACGTGTGTAGCAACAGTGGGTTATAGTTGTCACGGGGGCCGGCGGAGGGAAGGACACTGCTGCCATGTGGTCAGCTGGGGGCCACAGAGGTGCTAAACGTCCTCTGCACAATGAAGAGCCCACCACCCCAAATGCCAATGCAGAAATGGCTTACGCCTGTCCATCCAGAACACAGGGAGTGCCTTCGGGGACTTCTGGATTGACATGCTTAACATGCTGGTCACTAGGTAGTCATTCCTGAGTTCTTTTTCTCCCCCTGAACTCTTTTTACCATTTCCACCTACCTGCTATACGTATCCACCAGGTCCGCAGCAGAAAGAAAACCCGAGTCCAAGCAAAGGATGGAGGGGAACAGCAAGGCCCACCAAAATGTCTCCTTGGGGCCCTAGCAACGTGGGCTCCAAAACCCCAGCCCAAAAGAAAGGTGCCACCTGTGGATAATGCTCAGTTCCTGGCCATCAGACAGTCCCCAGTGACACCGATCTCCCTGGGGGGGGATCTTTATTTGCATTTCTGAGTCGGCTCTACTGCATGTCCAGCAATTAGTAACACAAGAAGCTGATCCTGAATCAGTCTTCCCGAGTGGGGGTTGTTTCCCTAGAGTGGTGGTCTGGGGCCTCCAGCAGCAGGGAGCAAGGAGGTGCCAGGACTGGGCGGATGTGGAGCACTCAGGCCCCAGCTAAGGGAGTCCATCAGGCACAGCTCTGCCCTCTGCAGGTGGAACACGGATCAACATCATTCTGATGTTTCCATAGAAACTGGAAAATCCGATTTTTACTGAGATCTTTTGGTTTTTTTCTTTTATTTTTTTTTAAGTAATCTCTACCCCCCACTTGGGGCTCAAACTCATGACCCTGAGATCAAGAGTCGCATGCTCCACCGACTGAGCCAGCCAGGCGCCCCAAGATCTTTTGGGTTTTCAATGTTGACCCCTAATTCAATGGCTTTTTAAAATATTGTGGAGGCTGAAGCACACCCATCTGAGGCTGATCTGGGGCCCCTCTCCTAGCTTGCTCCTTCTGTACACTGAACCCCAGAATCTGTTTGTTTGCAGGCAACTGATGCTCCCCGAGGGTTCAGGAAATTTAAAAACAGAAGTTAAATATGCTGACAACCGGGCAAGGTTCTCAAGAAAGAGCAGGACGGGGGATAGGGGGATAGGCTTGGGGACCCAAGGAGGGCCCGCCAAGGGATTGACACTGGTTTCACTGTGTTCTTCCTTGGTGAAAAATTCCCAGCATCTCCCTAATTCTTATGACATCAAATCCCAAGTTCCTGTCCAGGCTCTCCGAAACGTGAGCCCACCCCACCTCAGTAGCCTTATATTTCATTGTGTTCCTGTGTCCCTTCCCCATTCTAGTTGGGCCAGCGTTCCTCGAGCTCCTTCAAAGTCAAAACCAGTGATCCCCTCAGCCAGACGGCCTCTCTCCCTATGTAAATCCCACCCACCCTTCAAAGCCTGGCTCACCCCCCACCTCCTTTAGGAAGCCTTTGTGACAGTAAACAGGAAAATGCTTGTGAGCTCAAGGGCTCGTGCCTAGGAGACCTGGGTTCAAATCCCACCTCTCCCATCAAGCAGCTGGATGATTTACCAAACTTCTTTGAGCTTCAGAAGATGATCAGTCATAGTGCCTACCTTAGAGAAATTGTGAAGGATTAAGGGAAATGATACGAATAAAATACTTAACTCCCAGTAAGTGCTCAATTAATGTGAACTCTTATTCCTATTACGGTTGACCTCCCTCTCCTCCCATAAAGTGTTCCAGCCTTACACTGTCTCTCTCTTCTGGGCAAAGCACCAATGGACTCCACACGGCCCACATTTACTCAGAACCAGCCCTGGGCGTTGGTCTACCTCAGTTCCCAGCTTGGCTTTAACGCTTCTTAAAGTTCCAGGGCCATGTTGGATAGAACCTAGAACTCACAGAGACCCAAGTGGACACTAAATCCGAGAGTTGCCTAAGTAACCCAACCCTGGCTCTGAACCGACTCCGTAAAAGTCCCTCTCTCAAGCAGCGGCAGAAATCCTTGCTGGGAAGAGACACAAGTAGCCAGGGACAGAGAGAAACAATCGCTCCCCCTCCCCCACAGGGCCTCCTTCACATTCCTTGCTCCAGGCTCCTCACCTTTCCTTCTGATGCTGGAGATGATACACGAAGCCAGTCAGTGTCCACTCTCTTCACACGAGTGTATGATGCGGGGAACCTGGACAAATGGGCCACACAGCAAGCGTCATTTTGGCTGGGATTAAATGGGAAGCCCGTGACTCTCAACAGGAGCCAAGATGGCTTCAAGATGGCTTCCGCAGGCCCTGTCCCCCCAGTGTTACTACACCTCAGGTCAGGCCCATTCATCCTGCCCCAAGCACCATGGCTGGGATCCCCTGGTCGCTGGTGCCAGAGGGCTTGTCCCACTTGTCACTTTTACTTTTCTCTGGGCTTAACAAGAATCAGAGTAAAAATACCTTCGTGCAATTTACACCCCGCCCCCCTTCCAGTTACTCGTGCTTTGAGTGACTCCCTCCCAAACAAAAACGGGGCACAGAAAAATGTGACTCCTGGAATGCCATACCCTTTAAAAAGCAAGCAACCAACCAACCAAACAAAACCCTTGAGAGGTCCCAACTAGATGATCCCAAGGAGTGGTCTCCTCAGCCTGAGGGCTGAGCCCCACCGATCCCGCCGGACAAGTATACACTACTCCCAAAGCACCAAGCTGCGAAGTTAGCAGCCGAGGCAGGCAAGAAAAAAAGCACAACATGGGCCTGATCTTCGAGACCTTATTCTCAAACTGGAAAAGACGCAGGGAAAATGAAGAGACCCCAAAGGTTAAGAAGCCCGTGTTCCAATACAAGTAAGTCCCGCCTCAGTGTTAGCGGCCCTCAAAAGTTCTCCGGTAATGGTTGGCTTCCAAAAAAAAAACAAAAACCGCAGAAAAGGCAGGAGAACAAACGTGAGGACGCGGGTCCCAAGGACCGAGACTACCCTCGATCCCCCACCCCCCGCCCCCAGTTCGGGAATCGCAGCTTCTCCCACAGCTTGGGCCTCTCCAACTTGCTTCTTCCCCTCGCCCCGCTGACCCCCAACCCAAGCTCAGGACCCGGGGCTTCGTGCCCTGTGGGTGAGTCCCGCTCTCCCAGTCAGACTGGAAATGGTATTATTGCACCCGTAGCAGAAACCTCAAGCGAGACTCTTGACAAGTGAAGCCAAGGAGCCGGTCACCAGTGGGGCGGAGGCGGTGCAGCCCTGCTCAGGATTAAGTGGGTGAGTGCAGGCGGAGCAGGGGGAGGAAGCCCCGGCCCTTGGCGTGTGGCTCGAACAGGAGAGGGCACCTTCAGTTCCCAGAAGCGGGATGCCACTGCCAGCGTAGCCCAGGGGAATGCCTCGAATGACCTCTGCTGGAACAGCGGCCTGAGGGAGCCCCGGAGCGGGTGCCAGAGCGCCCCCTAGTGCGGCGCCAGGGCCCGAGGAGGTGCGGCACGGTCTAGGGAGGAGAGGACCAGGGGAAGAGCCCAGGCGCATCTCTGGAAAACCTGACTCTGCAGGGGCAGGTGGGGGTGGCCCGGGTCTCCCGCGCATCCCCTCCCCGGCGCCCACCCAGGGCCCCGCGTGGCTCTGTCTGCAAGGTCCCGGAGCTCCCCTAGGCCGGGGCGGCCAGCTGGCCGAGACGCAGCGGGACGT